>NC_089785.1:1614396-1616896 GCF_040412425.1 Macrobrachium rosenbergii
ATTGATTTTTTACTTATTTATTTATTTTCTTTATTTTCATTAATTTTTAAAATTTTATTTTATTCATTTATTTATTTATTTGTATTTATTTTTTTGTTTACTTATTTTTTTTATTTATTTATTGTTTTTATTTTTATTTATTTATTTATTTTTTTATTTTATTTTATTTATTTATTTTATTTATTTATTTTTTTTTTTTATTTTTATTTTTTATTTATTTATTTCTAATTATTTTTTTTCATTTATTTATTTCTACTTATTTATTTCTTTATTTTTTTATTATTCATTTATTTATATATTTTTATTTATTTATTTTTATTTATTCATTTAATTTTATTTATTTATTTACATATGTTGTTATTTATTTATTTGTTTATTTTTATTTATTTATTTTTTATTTTCGTTTATTTTTATTTCTTTATTTTTTATTATTTCTTTTTATTTATATTTATTTATTTATTTATTTTTATTTAATTATTTATTTTCATTTATTTATTTAACTTTATTTTTAATCGTTTATTTTTATTTTTATTTATTTGTTAATTTTTTTATTCTTTTCAGACATTTTTTTATTTTTATTTAGTTTTACTTAATTTTATTTTTTTAGATTTATTTATTTTTATTTTACATTCAGTTATTTTAATTTATTTTCATTAATTTTTATCCATTTATTTTCATACATAGTTATTTTGATTTAGTTCATATTATTTTTTATTTACTTACTCCTATTTATATAACTTAATTTCATTTATTTTTCTTTATTTATTGATTTATTTTTAGTAAATGTTATATAATTATTTATTATTTTATTATTTTTTTATTTTTTTATTTACATTCATTTTTATTTATTTATTTTTTATTTATATTTATTTATTTATTCAAGTAAAAATCAACTTCAAAAATGACCAAAAAGAAGTAATAAAAATGTTACATGAAAGTTTTAGAAAAATATGTGAATTTTGAATTCAATATAATTATGAATTTTGCTCTCTTTAGCAATATTTAAATGAACATTTAATTTAAAAAATTACCTAAAAATTGGAAATTTATTATATCATATAAAAAGCTAAAAAAAAATTAAACTTTAATAGAATATTTTTGGAAATTTTGCTCTCTTTTTCGTGAATGATTTTAGTTCAACGTTTTCTGATATATTCTTATTATTATTTACCATTGTTGTTTTATATTTGTATTTGTAATTTTTATATTTAATTCAAATGACAAATACCATTTATTTACCAATGAAGAAAATTATGATACAAGTAAATAAAAAACAATAATTAAATAAAAAATTAGATAAAATCAAAACAAAACATATGAAATAAAATAAGATGGAAATTAAAATAAACACGTTGAAAATAAATGTAAAAATATTACAAAGAATTAATATAAAAGATTTTATTATTCTTATTTTTTTATTCAAATTAAAACAAACATAAATCTTTTACGTTTCATTCTTTTGTCTTTTTGTAAGTCATTTTTAAGTTGATTTTTTACTTAAATATTGAATGATTTTAACGGACATTTTTTTATATAATCCTGTTAAACTAAAATCGGTCATAAAAAGAGGACAAAACTCCCAAAAAATATTGTATTCAGATTTAAATATTTTTGACACTTTTTACATATTTCATTATTTTTAATTTCTTAATGATTTTTAAATAGATTTTTGAATAAAATCTTGAAAGTTTATAACAGTATTTTTATATACAAAACGTATAGGACCCTTTAGCCTATAATTTTATCTGAATTGTTTTTTAACGGATATTTTTTTCATAAAACTTTCTTATAATAATATATCCTTAAAGGTTGATCTAAAACCAGTATATAAAAAGATGGTAAAACTACGAAAAATATCGTAATCGAATTTTTTTTATACTTTTACATATTTCATTTATTTTCCTTTTTTATGATTTTAATTTATTATTATTATTATTATTATTATTATTATTATTATTATTATTATTATTATTATTATTATTATTATTATTATTATTATTATTATTAAATGAATAACCATAAAAATAAATAAATGAAAATAGATAAATAACGAAAAATAAATAAAAATAAATAAAAAATAAAAATAAAAAATAAATAATAATAGATAAATAAATGAATAAAAATTAATAAATAAAAGTAAATAAAGAAAAATAATTAAAGATAAATAAATTAATAAATAAATAAATAAAAATAAATAAATAAAATTAATAAAAATAAATAAATAAATAAATAAAAATAAATAAAAATAAATAAATAAAATTAAATTAAAAAAAATAAATGAAAATAAATAAATAAATGAAAATTAATAAAAATAAATGAATAAATAAAAATAATTAAATAAATCTAATTAAAAAACAAATGAAATAAATGAAAATAAATAAAAATAAATAAAAATAAAAAGATAAAAAAATAAATAAAATTCATAATAAATAAATAAAAATAAAAATAAATAAAATAAATAAATAAATAAATAAAGATAATAAATAAAGAAAAATAAATG
>NC_089785.1:1661896-1674396 GCF_040412425.1 Macrobrachium rosenbergii
GTATGTGTGTATATATGTATACACACACACACTATATATATATATATATATATATATATATATATATATATATATATATATATATATATATATATATATATATATATATATATATGTATATATGTGTGTGTGTGTGTGTGTGTGTGTGTGTGTGTGTGTGTGTGTGTTTAAAAATCACAGCATATTATGGACAAACTGGGAAATCACTTTCACACCGAATGAAACAACACCAATATTCTGTGAGAACTGGCTAAATATCGAATGCATTATTCGTACATATGAGATTTAGATCATTCTGTTAACTGGAGTGAAGCAAGATCTTTAGTTCCGTGCAACGACAAAGTTAAAAGGAATATCACTGAATCTTGTTTTATCAAATCAAATAATGAAAGTGTTCTAAATTTAAGTCTTGGTTTGTTTAAACTTGATGCCTTCATAATCAAAAAAGTTGTTGATAAATGTAAGCAAAATTGGTATTCAGTTTCATACATGTTTCTGCAATTTGAATGGGTAAGATTCCTTATCTCTTGTGTTAAGTATTTGGTTCTTGTTTGTGGCCGCATGATCCCGGATTTTCCTGGGTTACCCTCTTGTTTATTACCCCTTGGCAATTAACCATCTGGTATTCAAGTTTATTCGTTTTTTTGGATTTCGTAAGGCTAAACTTTCGTATCTCTTGTAGTTAGGTCTATGGTTTTAGTTTGTGACTACTTGATCCCGGATTATCCTGGATTATCTTTGTTTATTACCCTTTGACAATTAAGCATCTGGTATTCTTGTTCATTTTGTTTACTTTATAACCTTTTCATCTGTGCCTCATTTGTGCCCAGACAATGCGTGAATAAAGGTGAAAGCGCTTGGTACTGAACTTCTGCTTGTCATTTTCCTGTGGGATTATATATATATATATATATATATATATATATATATATATATATATATATATATATATATATATATATATATATATATATATATATATATATATACATATATATATATATATATATATATATATATATATATATATATATATATATATATATATATATATATATATATATATATATATATATATATATATATATATATATATATATATATATATATATATATATATATATATAAGTGAGTGTGCGTGTTTGTGTGTGTGTGTGGGTGTGTACACGTTTAACACTACCGTCTTATCTCCTTTTATCTCTCCACTACCGGTAGCAGAAGGCAGGGCTGACCACCAGCGCCGCTCGGCCTTTAAGAAAATCACGAAGATTGGCAGGAACACTACAATTACCTGAGAAAAACAATAAACTGTTTATACGCAAATCAGACAATGACGCCTTTTTATTTCAAAAATAATAATTATACTAGATTCACAAGGGAAGTTAAGTACGCCGCGAAAGAGCTCTACTTATGTTTTGGACATATTTCCATCGACATGAGTGGAATTAGTTTCAAGATTTTTCGATTCCATAAGGTTACGATTTTTTAATGTGATGATTACAAGGTTCTTAAAGAAATTCACTTCTTTACCAAAATTAAATTATGTATATTTACTTGTATTTCATTCTTGCGAATGTTCATAATTGATTTAATTCGCTCAGAGTAACCGAAATTAATTAAACTATTCAAAGCGCAAAGAGATGCTAATTTTCATTCTTATCGTGGCCTTTGCAAGCTGACTCTTTATAATTGGCAATTTATTAAAATAAACAAAATTCTTCATTTGTCGCATGCAGCTCTTGTCTGAGAGGAAGTAAGTTTAATGATGTTTGTTCAGAACACCTGCCTCAGGGAGACACTTTAATTAGAGGAATTTTCGTAAGTTTCTTCAAAGCTGGGAGAGTTTCAGGGGTTAAATCGCAATAGCAACTATGTTTCGTCTTTGTATACTGTATATTCTTCATATAAGCGTTTCAGTCTTTAATTGCTCTGAATAAGTTGGTTAAATCTATCATTCATAGATTAGTAGTCAAAGAGGGAAAAAAAAAGCCTCCGAGAAAAGATAAAATACTTGGGTAAATAACTTTTATTTTCATCCCTGAAACATCAATTGCCTGATGCAAGCAAAAAAAGAAAATTATTTCTCTGAGGTATCAACACTTGAGGAAGCATGAAGTGTTATTACAAGTATTCCCTTGGAATCCAATATTGTAAGAAAGGTAAATATTTCATTTTGCTTTTGTTTCTCTGCCTGTCTGTCTGTCTGTCTCTAAAATAGAAAAAGATTGTGTAGTGATCTGAAACTTAGTGAGCCATGCATGTATCAACAACGCTAGTTTTTGCCTCTGTGATTATAATGTTGGTGTTAAGGTAACATGAACAGTGTAGCTAGTTACACTCTAATCAGTAACTACTGTAATCTTCTTTTTTATTAATAATTCATTTCTTCTTAAGAGTTTCTTCATAGTGTAATACAAATTTTTATAGATTTTTTTTTATTCATGTTATCAAGAAATATCTTAGTGAAAAAATATTTCATACACATGCTAATGTAAGCGTTAATAAGACAATGAAAATGGTACAAATCCTATGTTTTTTTTTTTTTTATTTTGTCTGTTGAGAAATTCAAATTGCGTTTCATCACCTGTTGATGATTTACCTTTCTTCTTCGTAAAGTGCACAAAACACTCACCTTCACCCTCCCTCTTCATAAAAAAAAAAAAAAAAAAAAAAAAAAAAACGCTACAATGAGTGTCGTCTTTCTGAGAGAAAATCGTTATTCCTCTCCAAATCCAGTTCAGGAACCGCTTTGCCTCCACTTTCCAATAAACGGTACCACCCGTGGTATCCTTTGACACTTCAACAAACCGTTCAACAACGGCAATAGAATCTTACACGATGACTCTCAAAACATTTGGTGACAGCCGAGTTCCACTTCACCCTAATCACCACGCGAAGCCAGGAATTCATTTGGTTGAGGTTAATTATAATTCTCCTACTGCCTTTAGGCTCTAGAGTACTGTATATGATGATGTAAAAAATATTCTAATGATCATCGCGTCAAGCTTCAACTTTTCATTCAAAATAACAAAGAATTAGAAAAAATATATCCATTTTTATCAGTGAAATGTGTATAGTTTTCTCATAATAGAGAGAGAGAGAGAGAGAGAGAGAGAGAGAGAGAGAGAGAGAGAGAGAGAGAGAGAGAGAGAGAGAGAGATCGCCTGTTACACCCAGGGAGATCAGAGTAACAAAAGAATGTAATAGGAATTAATACGTCATTTTATTTGGAGTTAGTCTTCACCTATTTCTCAAAAAGGATGGGCTTCATTTTTCGATTCATTTTATTCCATCCGGCGGTTGTTGCATGTGACATTATTTCCAGGTATTTCGGAGGTAAAGTAGTGAATGTATCAGATAGGACGTATCTGGGGATTCTGGGATTTGTCATTCATTTACTTATTTATGTATATTTGCAAATGGTTAACGTTTGTCTTCCATCTATTTCCATGAAATGTACCACATGGAACCACATAATATATGAATAAGAAAGAACAGTGTAGTGTGGAAATGTTAAAAAGAAGGATGAGTGGTAGATATAGATAGGGTTGGTTAGGTGTTCGCGAAAGAGAATTAGAAAAGAGCAGTTTGAACATCAAAAGAGCGAAGGTTTCGGGTAATATAAATAGACGGGTATTGGGTGTATGGATGTTTGGCGGCTGCTGATAAGCCTGCGATCTATAAAGCAACTCTTATTTTGAGTCTCCTCACAGGGGAGCTTCATTGACGATCAAGCAGTTAAAGTTCAAAGGTGGCAGCGATCGCCGTTTCGAGATCCCCTCTGAGTGGAGGAAACGTCTTGATGAGATACACACGCGCGCGCACACACACACACACACACACACACACACACACACACATATATATATATATATATATATATATATATATATATATATATATATATATATATATATATATATATATATATATATATATATATATATATATATATATATATATATATATATATATATATATATATATATATATATATATATATATATATATATATATATATATATATATATATATATATATATATATATATATATATATATATCCCAGCCAGGATTCAAACCTCAAACTTTTAGGTGCAGACACAGTCACAGACAGTCAATTTATCTATTAGGCTTAATCTACACACACAAACATGTACATACATACACACACAAACACACATATGCATACACACAAGCACACACACTCTCACACACACACATACATATATATATATATATATATATATATATATATATATATATATATATATATATATATATATATATATATATATATATAAAACCATCAATAATGGGTAGAGGACACACACAGATGTACAAACTGTCTTTATTCCAACGTTTCGTAATTATCCATTTAATTACATCTTCAGGGCTGTTAAAATGAAACAAAAATTCCTTGTAAAAACTAAAAAATTAAGAATTTAAAAAGGTAAAAATTATTCTTACCAAATTCAAGAAGTACATACAACATTAAAATTTGTAAAACGTATATCGATAATAGGGACTTCTCCATTTTGGGCCATACCGCCAACCCCCAAGATCTTCTTATTTTAGAATCACTTTTGATTAAACAACTTGTTCCGTCCTTAAACACTCATACCTCCTCCTCGCCTCTGTATTTGTCTTGACTTGTGTTGTTTCCATTTATGTTTACGTTTAGTTTAACGCTGTCACTCCTCTAGGTCGGTCGTTTAACCTTTTGTTCTATTACTCTGTTCGCTGTTATTTTCATTTTTAGTTTACTGAATTTCTATAACTTTTCAGTCTAATGCAAACGTTTTCTAAATTGTGTTCATTCCCTTAATTTTAATGTTGTATGTATCCTCTTAAATTTGGTAAGAATAACTTTAACCTTTTTAAATCCTTAATTTTTAATTCTTAATTTTTAAATTCTTAATTTTTTAATTTTTACAAGGAGTTTTATGTTGCATTTTAACAGCCCTGAAGATATAATTAAATGGATAATTACGAAACGTTGGAATAAAGACAGTTTGTACATCTGTGTGTGTCCTCTACCCTTATTGATGGTTATTATTGTGGATTGACTGCTGACTCTTTACACTAAGCTATATATATATATATATATATATATATATATATATATATATATATATATATATATATATATATATATATATATATATATATATATATATATATATATATATATATATATATATATATATATATATATATATATATATTTTATATATATATATATATATATATATATATATATATATATATTTTTATTATATATACATACTGTAAAGGGTTTTAGCACCTCATTTATTGTGTGTTCTTTCCTGGGACGCTCAGAACGATTGTTTCCGGTCGTTTCCCAGTAAAGTCATTTCACCTCTTGCTTTCTGGAAGAGGTGGAGGTGAGTTGACGACTTTCGGCTCGTGTCTGACTGCTTCAGTCAGTGAGGGTACAGAGACCTGAACAGGTCATAAGCAGCATGACGGTTCTGATCAGTCACGTTTGGAGTCTGTAATAGCTATTTGGTTTGGGACTCGGGACCTGCAGGGTTAAGGACGAGCATCATCATGTTTAGCGGAGCCAGTTCCGTCTGGGAAGCAGCTTCGTCTGCGTTATGTTGAGGACCACGGCTTCTGATTTGCAGCTTTGTCTGTGTTTTCCTGAAGGGCAGCTTCGTCTGCATTGTGTGTACAGCTTCGGCTGGGTAAATGTCTTCTGGAGGTATGCTGAGACGTTCCTCATTTGTGTCATCTCTGCAAGTTGCCACGGTTCCCTGGGTGAGGAGTGGCCTGCAGCAGTTACTACAGAGGGTTTTGTGCCTAAGGTTTTATCCTGGATTTTTGTAAATGTAAATTGTACTTGGGAAATTGGTGATGCTGTGTTTTTGTGGCGTAATAATGCGTTAACCCAGATTTTTTTTATGGTCCCTTTTTGTTCATTTATCTTTTTGACAAGTCTATTAAATAACTGTAACCTTTTATGTTGTCACTTGTTAACTATATTTATTTACATTTGCAAACTGTCCTTATTGAGGTTACTGTAATATTTGTAATGGCATTTTTGTGAACTTTTCTTTCACTGACCTGTATGTGAATTCATTCTTTTTAGCCCTGCTTATAAGGAATGTTTATTTTCGGTTAATGAAGTACTGACTCAGTAATGGTTTTCGCTTAATGATTGTTATGTTGTTTGCTTTTTGTCTTATCTGATGACTTTCAGATCGAATTTATGATTTTCTTTGCTTAAACCTTGTTATGCCACTGATTTTTCATTTGTAAATATTGTATTTAAGCAATTGTAAATTTTGGTACAGAATAAATTAGTCTTAAGGTCTCTGTTTTGTGTTACTTAGCTTCACCCTCCTTTGTCTGCCTCAGTCGCTGCCCGATTTTCTCAGTCCCGATCTTTTTTTCTTATTTTTATTAATTTTTTTATTAGAGAACCTGAGCCCAACAGGAGTTATACATATATAATAATACAGGATATGTATATATAAGAATATATACTGTATATATATATATATATATATATATATATATATATATATATATATATATATATATATATATATATATATATATATATATATATATATATATATATATATATATATATATATATATATATATATATATATGTATATATATAATAACGACTCTGCTGTACATATGGAATTCAGGGTATGCACTTGAAATAAAATCAGTCCATCATCACCATGATAAGTGACCTCAAGCGCCTCGTGAAAGAGGAAATGGTGAACAAATGGGTTTAGGTGTACGAGTAGTTTGAGGGATATTTTGGTTAGAGTTGAGTTGGAAGTTTAGGTTGGAAAAAAACTATTGACAATATAGATTTTGGGATAACATGTAATGAGAAAATAGATGAAAAACTGATTAGTATTAAAGATGCAAAAGTTTACGAAGTATATGGAGAGTGGAATTTCCAGACCGAAGTCACAGAGATAACCCAGAGAGTGTATGTGGTGTTAGAAAGGTGAGAAGAGGGAATAAAACCTGTCAGTTGTTGACTGAGAAAATGTAAAGTTTAATGAAATCCAAACTGATGTCTGGATCAAGGGTTTCTTAAATGAGAAGTGTGGGAAAAGCTTTATATGGTTTATGTAAACCTCGACACAGCTTATACCATAATCAATAAAGAAGCAAATGCAAAGTGCTGAATGTCTTTCACGTAGAAGAAAAGATGTTGAATATAATAAAAATGTTTTCCTGGTGTAATTAAAGGGTGTTGGAATCTTGAGGAGGATAGTGACTAGTTTAGCATGAACTGGGTTATAATAAGGGCGTTTTGTATCTCTGGTTATATCATATCTTCATGGATGGACTGACAGAATAAGTCAAAGAAAGGACAATATAATCAAATGGAAAATAATGGGACAAGACGATATGCCACGAATAGAATGTGGAATTGCATATATTTGATGATGACACAGTGATGAATTGGTATGGGGACAAGAAACTGCAGACTAGTGAGTTAGTCAGAAAGTGTTTACGAGAAGAGAAATTGGTGAGTAAATATGAGCTACAGTAATGTCATAGGTGAATGAAAAACAATGGAGATGGAGCAAGGACTTTATAAGAGCGAGGTAAGAATGAGCATAGGCGATTCTTGTAAGTATTTGGGAGTACAAAAATCTGACGATGGCAGAATGATAGAAGAGATGACTCACAGAATGGGTGAAGAGAAGAAGGTATCAGGAAGTATGTAAAGATTGTGTTGAAGCTTCCAGTACCTATGGAAGCAAGTATTGAGAGTATGAAGACTGCAGGGGCCATCACTCTTTTATCTAACGAAATATGAATATTGAATGAAACTGTAAGGAAAGAGGCTGAGGCTGCAGAGGTGAATTGTTGGTGTAGTTTATGTGGCATAAGAAGTATTGGAAGGGTGACAGATGCTGAAATACATAGAAAGCTTAAAATGCAATTGTGGTGGAAAAAGATGGATAAGATTTTTAGATGGTTCAGTCGTGTGGATAGAATGGACGATGAAGGGACTTCGGAGAGAGGGTACAATTCAGAGGAGTTGGGTAGGAGGAGGGGAGGGGGACTTATGAACGACTGTATCAATGAGGGGAAAGAAAGTACAGAAAACGAGGTTCCTGAAATTCAAGCAAAAGAGAGAGTGCGAGCTATGTAATAGAACCCGCTATGTAGCTGCATGTGGCCGCTAATGTTCTAGTAGGCTGCACCCCTGAGTCATCTGCAATTCAGAATTTAGAGTTTGGATGTAGCAGTGATTACTAATATGCGGAAATGAAAGGTTTTCTACTCAGTTTGTAATTTCATGGGTTTTTGAACGTAAATGTAAAATCAATACAGAGGGTAAAAAAAAAGATCTATCAAGGCTATCACTGGTAAAAGCAAAAGTCAGACAATATATGAAATGACGAAAAGTTTTGATCTATTTAAAAATTAATTCAATTATTTTTATTCTTTGTCTAGAGTTGAATCATCAGTCTCTCTTAATACACCTAAGCACATTGTCTTGTTACTTTTCAGTGCTGCTGCATTTTGTGATAGCTTGACATATACTATAATTTCCTTTCTTTTTCCTAATTATTTGTGAATTCGTTAATTTTCTTTCCTTTGTGCAGATTTGCCAATTGTGTGAAATTTTCCCAAAAGTCTTTCTGTTCTTAGATGCTTTGCTTAGCAAATTTCTTATTCTAATCCAAAGGTCATTACCATATAAAACACGCAACCACACTAAGCATCACTGGGTGGAAACCCTTCTTATTTAAGGTAACTCCGTTCCCGAAGGAGGTCTTACTGATACAAAGGTTGGATACGAGGAACAAACACCAGAGCATGTTTGACATTTCAGTTGAAAAATATTTTGAAAGAAGATTATGAACTGATCAAATGACACTTAAAAATTACATAGACAATACTTTCATTCAGAACTGAAACATCTAACTAAAATTGTTAACTGAGTGTTGCCCACGTTCCTGCAATGTAACAAGTGCATAAGTGGTTCTTTTTACATTCTATAGAAATACTTCTTCTTAAATATTTACTCCATCGTCTGTTATAAGGAATCTGATATGTCAAAAATACATTTTGCTGAGTATTGATTAATAAATTCTTATTCTGGCTTAACGGCAAATAATATATAAAAAGAAATATGTATATGGTATTGGACGCTTTTTTTTTTTAAAGAGTAAGCCAGCCGATGTAAAGCTAATTAATGTATGAGAGATATACAAGGAACAATGAGTGGAATTCTCCGAAACAAATATTCTTGATCATTTTCAGGTCTGTGATGGGAAAAATTTATATATAAAAAACTGAAAAATTAGGAAATCTGAGAGCGTTTCTTTTTCCATTTAAGATAATTAAGGCCTCAATTTAGCGTGCAAATATAATTAAAATTATAAACATTTATGTGCATAGATTTATCTATTTTAGATTTTTTCTTCATGAGATTGTAACTTTTTCTGCCCTATAGAAGGGATTGCGATCCCAAATTGTAATGGAGAAGGGTATATTGGGTTTACTTATTGCATTTGGAATTCTTGCAGATTTCATTTAAACACGCTTTTGATCAAAATAAAAGTATGCAACCGGAATACTCGACAGGAAATTATCTTTATGCAATATACAAGTAATTGTAGAATTAGAAATATTCGGTTCCATTTGTTTCGCAGTAGGGAAGGAAGCACTTTCATCAATTTCCAGACTTTGACTAATGAAGCAATTATTCCCTTTCCTCCGCTGGAACCATTTTGTAGAAAATACAGTCCTCACTGGGAGGGATCTTAAAATAGAAAAGAGAGAGACAATGAAATTAAAAGCTTAATCTTTTATCGACTTAAAATTAAGCTGATAAAACTTTTACTCGTTCGGACTTTTCATAATATACTTCCTGCAAAAGCTTACTGAAGGTCTTATAAACGTTAAACACAAGCATAATTATTGTTTACGAAGTTACAAAGGCATATATTTTCATAAATTCTTTTTAGTAAGCTCACAGAGATTGGAGGATATTTACAAAAAAAATAGGAAGCGCCCAGAGATTGGAGGATATTTAAAAAAAAAAATTGGTAAGCGCCCAGAGACTGCAGATATTTAAAAAAAATTAGTAAGTCCCCAGAGACTGGAGGATATTTAAAAAAAAATTAGTAAGCGCCCAGAGATTGGAGGATATTTAAAAAAAGAATAGTAAGCGCCCAGAGATTGGAGGATATTTAAAAAAAAATAAGTAAGCGTCCAGAGATTGGAGGATATTTAAAGAAAAAATAGATTTTTCTCATCACAATTAGCACGTGGCAAGAATGTAGAACGCCATACCTCATTTAAAAAAAAAACTATAAAAGTTATATTCGTTCTTGTGTTTAAAACAGGATAATAGAAAAGCCGTGACTGTCAATTCTACATTATTATCTGCTAGTGGATGCTATTTTCCTTTGGAATTCATTAAAGAGCTATAGTATCGACTTTCTTCTTGTACTGACTTTGTCTTCTTCTTCCCAGCTTGTTCCCATTTTTATATGGGGTCGCCGTGATGCCTTCTTTGAAGGACTTTGATTTGGCTTTGGGGTAGACTTTGTAGTCATATTTAGAGCATTTCTTTCGAGGATAAGAATAATTCTGTTTGGTATTTTGAACTCACTGCTATCTTACAATTGACATTTCATAACTTTGAATACTTCTTCATCTGCAAGTAAAACACATTGATTTCAACGAACACAGAATATTATTTCCAATTAGCCTGTCGAAAATAATGTCTATGAAACCAATTTGTTGATAAAAACCAAATTTCAGTCGCTTCTAAGGAATATGTGCATTGCCCCAGGAATGCCTTATTTGAATAATGTCGATAGCCATTATTCAAATATTTCAGATTTGAGTGCTCTGAATCAATAATAGCATCGAAGGTTAAGAGAAATCTATTTTATAATACAAACCTTTTTTCACATATATAGGGTCAGGCAAAATGATCTGACACATTTGTGGGTTAAATAAAAGGCAAATAAAGTAAAGAAACAAAAAAGTGTTTTTATTTTCGAAAAGTACATATATTGCCATTTTTTTTTTATATAATGCCATTTTGTTTTGTTTCTTTATAATACCATTGTTTTTCGTTTCTTTTTCAGTTGCTGCCATGAATTGGACTGGTGAGCATCGCGCTTTCATTGTGGAAACGTTTATCAAAACAAACGAATCTGTAACTGCAACACAAAGAGCGTTCCGTTTGCACTTCAATCTTGGTAGACATGATCCCGTACCAGCTCGAAACACGATCTTGTTATGGGTTACCAACTTCAGAGCTACTGGATCTGCATTGAAACGAAAATCAACCGGCCGACCTCGCACCGCCAGAACTCCAGAAAATGTGGCAGCAGCAAGAGCTTCAGTTCAACAGTCTCCACTCCGTTCCACATTTAAACGCGCCCAGGCTCTTAGACTTTCCGAAAGAAGTCTGCGAAGAATTCTTCACAATGATCTTCAAATGCATCCATACAAAATGATGTTCGCACAAGAACTCAGCGAAAGAGACACTGAAACTCGCAGAGCATTGTGTTTGGAAATTCAACAACATGTCCCCCATGCAGCAGTTGTGTTGTTCAGTGACGAGGCACATTTTCACCTGTGTGGCGCAGTGAATAAGCAAAACTTCGGATACTGGGCCGAGAACAACCCTCGTGAGTTGCATGAACGTCCTTTGCATTGTCCTCGGGTGACTGTATGGTGTGCTGTGGCAGAATTCGGTATATGGGGTCCGTACTTCTTCGAAGAAGACAACGTTACAGTGACTGTGAACTCTGATCGATATTGTGAGATGCTAGAGACTTTTCTCAGACCAAAATTGAATATGCTCCACGATATGGACAATGTTTGGTTTCAACAGGATGGGGCAACAGCCCACACTTCTCGACGTGCGATGGGGATTTTGAGAAGATGTTCCCTGGTCATTTGATCTCATTGCGTGGTGACATCGGTTGGCCGCCCGTTCACCTGATTTAAATCCGTGCGATTTTTTCTCTGGGGATACCTCAAGTCAAAGGTATACATTAATCGCCCTCGATCTATTGAACAACTTAAAGATGCAATTCGTCAAGAAATTACTGCCATTCCACATGAAATGACCCGCCGAGTTATAGACAACTTTCGTGAACGTCCTCGACAGTGTGTGGGCAATAATGGATCCCATTTGACTGATTTAATGTTTAAAACATAATGAAACAAAATGGCATTATATGTACTTTTCAAAAATAAAAACACTTTTTTGTTTCTTTATTTCATTTGCATTTTATTAAACCTACAAATGTGTCAGATCATTTTGCCTGACCTATAAAAGGACATAACGAAGCAAACGCATCACACTACAGAGATCTGTAAATGAAACAATTATCATTACAACTAATTTCTAACAAGGGAATATCTGCAAAATCATTTTGATCCAGACCCAAAACATATTACCATACATTTGATCATTGACACCCAAAACACCAAAATATTGAATTTCCTTCA
>NC_089785.1:1706896-1754396 GCF_040412425.1 Macrobrachium rosenbergii
TTTATTTTTTATTTTTATTTATTTATTTATCATTTATTTATTTCATTTATTTTTATTTTTATTTATTTTTTATTTATTTTTTTTTATTTATTTTTTTATTTTAATATTTATGTATATTTATTTATTTTTTCTATTTTTTTATTTTTTTATTCAATTATTTTTTATTTTATTTTTTTATTTATATTTATTTATTTATTTTCATTTTTTCTATTTATTAATTTAGTTGTATTTTTTATTTACTTTATTAATTTATTTTTTATTAATTTTTTATTTTTTATTTATTTATTTATTTATTTTTATTTATTTATTTATTTGTTTATTTTTCTTTTTCATTTATTTTTATTTTTTTATTTATTTTTATTCATATATTTTTCATTTTATATTTTTATTATATATTTATATTATTTATTATATTATATATTATATTATATATTTTATATATATATTATTTATTTTTATTTTATATTTATTTATATATATATATATATATATATATATATATATATATATATATATATATATATATATATATATATATATATATATATATATATATATATATATATATATATATATATATATATATATATATATATATATTTATTTATTTATTAATTTATTTATTTTTATTTAATTATTTATTTTCATACCAGATCAAAGGTGTTTCTTTATCAGTCACGACTTATTATTCTTTCACTGATTTTCCTTTTCATTTTTCAAAGTGCATATTTCCATGTTAAACCTAATGTCATTATTGCAGTGCATAAATTTAAATCATAAGTGTTTCCAGTGTCGCAAATCGAGATTCCTTGGCACCCTCCATGCACTTTTCAATTTTCCTTTGATTGTGCTGTTTCTTCCGTCATAGCAGGCGTTCTCAATTGCAGACGGAGACACTTACTGTTGAATCCTCCTTTTGATTGTGCATTGCTTGCAGTGGTCCCAGCCACTGCTACTTAAATCTACAGTGCCAATGAAGTGGATTTCTTCTGCATCCTTCAGTTTTTATTTGTTAGCTTAATTTAGTATTCAGCAGGACTCTGTTTAACTGCCTATTTTATTTCCCATTCTTCTGATGTTTGTTTAGTGCAAATATATGTGATTTTAAAGTGAACCTAAGTGTATATCTGCAACATATATATATATATATATATATATATATATATATATATATATATATATATATATATATATATATATATATATATAATATGTGTGTGTGTGTGTGTGTGTGTGTGTGTGTGTGTATATGCATATTAATATACATATATATATATATGTTTCTATGGTCTATGTCACTATGAGTCACTGTAAGATTTTGTGGAATTTAGTGCATTCCAGCTCAGAGGTGAATGCCTGATGATCTACAGGTCAGCACGAAGTGCCGGAGAAAGTCCCTTGGATACATCCCTGGGCACGGAATCAGGTCAGCGACATGTGTATCAGCTCTAGAAGCTTCTGCCCTGGCATAACCAGAATCTGGGTGTGTCAGGGAGAGGGCAGTCATGTGTTTGTCTGCTGTGTACAGTGGCTCATAAGGTAAAGTGTTGAGAGCTTTTATGATATGCCATTCATTCGGTTTTGAAAGGCCAAGTGAGAAAGAGTTCCTGAGGACTATGGGATCAGATTCCCTTGCTGTATGGTAAGTGTTTAATTTAAGCAGTACTTATGTTTTAGTGACTATCGTTTTATTATTTCTTTTAACATTTATTTCTATGTGATGCAATGCTGTGGGTGTGAGCTAAGTTGGCTCTAAAATTAATGAGAGGTAATTTCTCTCTCTACAGATGTTTCATGGCATATAGCTACTTAAGTGAACTGGTGACTCACAGACTTTGAAATAATATGGAGTATTTAGTGACTGGATGGGAATTAATCCCACATTTATTATCATTTATGACTGATTTATACTTCTGGGGAAGTGGTTCATATCTTTCATTTAACCTGTCATGTTGTTAGATTTGCAAAATAAAGTTTACTTTTGCAAACACAATTTAATTACACACTAGATTAAATGTAGGATTATGAGAGGAATGCTAGATCGCTCAGGAGAAAGGGCGAGCCAGAGACAGAAAGGTAAAGCCACATCTACCAACACTTCAGGGTAAGTGTTTAACAATCTGTTTTTCGTTCTAAAGGGTCCACAATAATATAACTGTTAAAGGCCCCTGTAAAATTTTATAAAAGCTTTCTAACCCTACTCTGGGACTGAAGATGAATCCAGAGTAGGGTTCAAAGCTTTATAAAAATTTACACTGGCTCACTAACAATATATCATTGTGGACTCTTTAAATATTTATGAACTCTCATGATAGAGTTTTCTTCCCAATCTGTTTTTTTTTTTGGTATAACACACAGACACACACACAGACACATATATATATATATATATATATATATATATATATATATATATATATATATATATATATATATATATATGTATATATATATATATACATATATATATATAATATAAATATATATATATATATATATATATATATATATATATATATATATATATATATATATATATATATATATATATACATACATATAAATATATATATATATATATATATATATATATATATATATATATATATATATATATATATATATATATATATATCTAGGTGTAATATATATATCTAGACACAGAAGTGACTGCATAGTTAAAAGTGTCACAGAGAGACGTCAGATGGCACTTTTCAGGATTTCAGCGACGTTTTGGGTCCAGCCCTATTTTCAAGCTAAAAGTGCGATAATAAAACAGTGTTGAAAACCATTCATCTTTATGTACTGTATATACACTAATAACCAAAAACAACATATATTGTAAATACACAGTATTTGCAAATAAAATAAACTCTTGAAATATCAGGTCTAAAGATGGGAGCAAGACGACTGACTGGAGGAGGAGACAAGAAGGTTCAGGGAAAATCATCACGCCAGGAAAAGTAGGGTAGCAGTTCAGTGGTTTGGTTGATTAATATTGGTACAAACGTTTTAATTAAGAGAGATTCTAAAACAGCTAATTGATATGGGGAATTTTAAAATGTTCATAATTAATATCAACATTACATTTTTTACATTTTCCTCAACACTGGAAAATTCAGGAATTAACAACCTGACACTTGTTCTAAAGATCATCCCCTCTGACAATCTATACGTATTTTGAGGAGTCTCTTTGATGTTCTTACATATTTTCCACAATAATGTCTTGAACAAGAATACAAATAAACTATGTTAGAAGTCATAAGGGATCTAAATTTATCTTCATGTAAGCACAGAGAGCCAACCGTTAGTGGATTTACTGGGGAAATTTGACATTTTATGGCTATGCAGTATTGCTCGATCATTAACCACTGTATCTAGGTGAAAAAATAATTTGTAGTACAGAAATGGAAAACTGCATAAAACGGACAAAGATTCTGGTTGAGTAACAGTTGTTTGTGAAATATTCCTGGAGAATATATATATATATATGTGTGTGTGTGTGTGTGTGTGTGTGCTTATAATATATGTATGTATGTGTATATGTACACACACACATATATATATATATATATATATTTATATCAAAAATATATATTATATATTATATATATATATATATATAAATCACAGCATTTATGGACAAACTGAAATCACTCTGAAACAACACCAATTGAGAGAACTGGCTAAATAGTTGTTTCATTCTGTTAACTGGAGTGAAGCAAGATCTTTAGTTCCGTGCAACGACAAAGTTAAAGGAATATCACTGAATCTTGTTTTATCAAATCAAGTAATGAAAGTGTTCTAAATTTAAGTCTTGGTTTGTTTAAACTTGATGCCTTCATAATCAAAAAGTTGTTGATAAATGTAAGCAAAATTGGTATTCAGTTTCATACATGTTTCTGCAATTTGAATGGGTAAGATTCCTATCTCTTGTGTTAAGTATTTGGTTCTTGTTTGTGGCCGCATGATCCCGGATTTTCCTGTTACCCTCTTGTTTATTACCCCTTGGCAATTAACCATCTGGTATTCAAGTTTATTCGTTTTTTTGTTTCGTAAGGCTAAACTTTCGTATCTCTTGTAGTTAGGTCTATGGTTTTAGTTTGTGACTACTTGATCCCGGATTATCCTGGATTATCTTTGTTTATTACCCTGTTGACAATTAAGCATCTGTATTCTTGTTCATTTTGTTTACTTTATAACCTTTTCATCTGTGCCTCATTTGTGCCCAGACAATGCGTGAATAAAGGTGAAAGCGCTTGGTACTGAACTTCTGCTTGTCATTTTCCTGTGGGATTCAACTTTATATATATATATATATATATATATATATATATATATATATATATATATATATATATATATATATATATATATATATATATATATATATATATATATATATATATATATATATATATATATATATATATATATATATATATATATATATATATATATATATAAAAGTGTATATGCGTGTTTGTGTGTGTGTTTGTGTGGGTGTGTACACGTTTAACACTACCGTCTTATCTCCTTTTATCTCTCCACTACCGGTAGCAGAAGGCAGGGCTGACCACCAGCGCCGCTCGGCCTTAAGAAAATCACGAAGATTGGCAGGAACACTACAATTACCTGAGAAAAACAATAAACTGTTTGTACGCAAATCAGACAATGACGCCTTTTTATTTCAAAAATAATAATTATACTAGATTCATAAGGGAAGTTAAGTACGCCGCGAAAGAGCTCTACTTATGTTTTGGACATATTACTCCATCGACATGAGTGGAATTAGTTTCCAAGATTTTTCGATTCCATAAGGTTACGATTTTTTAATGTGATGATTACAAGGTTCTTAAAGAAATTCACTTCTTTACCAAAATTAAATTATGTATATTTACTTGTATTTCATTCTTGCGAATGTTCATAATTGATTTAATTCGCTCAGAGTAACCGAAATTAATTAAACTATTCAAAGCGCAAAGAGATGCTAATTTTCATTCTTATCGTGGCCTTTGCAAGCTGACTCTTTATAATTGGCAATTTATTAAAATAAACAAAATTCTTCATTTGTCGCATGCAGCTCTTGTCTGAGAGGAAGTAAGTTTAATGATGTTTGTTCAGAACACCTGCCTCAGGGACACACTTTAATTAGAGGAATTTTCGTAAGTTTCTTCAAAGCTGGGAGAGTTTCAGGGGTTAAATCGCAATGGCAAATATGTTTCGTCTTTATATATATTCTTCATATAAGCGTTTGTCTTTAGTTACTCTGAATAAGTTGGTTAAATCTATCATTCATAGATTAGTAGTCAAAGAGGGGAAAAAAAAGCCTCCGAGAAAAGATAAAATACTTGAGCAAATAACTTTTATTTTCATCCCTGAAACATCAATTGCCTGATGCAAGCAAAAAAAAGAAAATTATTTCTCTGAGGTATAAACACTTGAGGAAGCATGTAGTGTTATTACAAGTATTCCCTTGGAATCCAATATTGTAAGAAAGGTAAATATTTCATTTTGCTTTTATTTTTCTGCCTGTCTGTCTGTCTGTCTCTAAAATAGAAAAAGATTGGGTAGTGATCTGAAACTTAGTAAGCCATGCATATATCAAGAACGCTTGTTTTTGCCTCTGTGATTATAATGTTGGTGTTAAGGTAACATGAACAGTGTAGCTAGTTGCACTCTAATCAGTAACTACTGTAATCTTGTTTTTTTATTAATAATTCATTTCTTCTTAAGAGTTTCTTCATAGTGTAATACAAATTTTAATAGATTTTTTTTATTCATGTTATCAAGAAATATCTTAGTGAAAAAATATTTCATACACATGCTAATGTAAGCGTTAATACGACAGTGAAAATGGTACAAATCCTACGTCTACTCTAAAATAATTTTCTCTGTTGAGAAATTCAAGTTGCGTTTCATCACCTGTTGATGATTTACCTTTCTTCTTCGTAAAGTGCACAAAACACTCACCTTCACCCTCCCTCTTCATAAAAAAAAAAAAAAAAAAAAATGAGTGTCGTCTTTCTGAGAGAAAATCATTATTCCTCTCCAAATCCAGTTAAGGAACCGCTTTGCCTCCACTTTCCAATAAACGGTACCACCCGTGGTATCCTCTGACACTTCAACAAACCCTTCAACAACGGCAATAGAATCTTACACGATGACTCTCAAAACATTTGGTGACAGCCGAGATCCACTTCACCCTAATCACCACGCGAAGCCAGGAATTCATTTGGTTGAGGTTAATTATAATTCTCCTACTGCCTTTAGGCTCTAGAGTACTGTATATGATGATGTAAAAAATATTCTAATGATCATCGCGTCAAGCTTGAATTTTTCATTCAAAATAACAAAGAATTAGAAAAAAATATATCTATTTTTATCAGTGAAATGTGTATAGTTTTCTCATAATTGAGAGAGAGAGAGAGAGAGAGAGAGAGAGAGAGAGAGAGAGAGAGAGAGAGAGAGAGAGAGAGAGAGAGAGAGAGAGATCACCTGTTACACCCAGGAAATCAGAGTAACAAAAGAATGTAATAGGAATTAATACGTCATTTTATTTGGAGTTAGTCTTCACCTATTTCTCAAAAAGGATGGGACTCATTTTTCGATTCATTTTATTCCATCCGGCGGTTGTTGCATGTGACATTATTTCCAGATATTTCGGAGGTAAAGTAGTGAATGTATCAGATAGGACGTATCTGGGGATTCTGGGATTTGTCATTCATTTACTTATTTATGTATATTTGCAAATGGTTAACGTTTGTCTTCCATCTGTTTCCATGAAATGTACCACATGGAACCACATAATATATGAATAAGAAAGAACAGTGTAGTGTGGAAATGTTAAAAAGAAGGATGAGTGGTAGACATAGATAGGGTTGGTTAGGTGTCGCGAAAGAGAATTAGAAAAGAGCAGTTTGAACATCAAAAGAACGAAGGTTTCGGGTAATATAAATAGACGGGTATTGGGTGTATGGATGTTTGGCGGCTGCTGATAAGCCTTCGATCTATAAAGCAACTCTTATTTCGAGTCTCCTCACAGGGGGCTTCATTGACGATCAAGCAGTTAAAGTTCAAAGGTGGCAGCGATCGTCGTTTCGAGATCCCCTCTGAGTGGAGGAAACGTCTTGATGAGATACACACGCGCGCACACACACACACACACACACACACACACACATATATATATATATATATATATATATATATATATATATATATATATATATATATATATATATATATATATATATATATATATATATATATATATATATATATATATATATATATATATATATATATATATATATATATATATATATATATATATATATATATATATATATATATATATATATATTCGAACCTCAAACTTTATATATAGACACAGTCACAGACATCAATTTATCTATTATCTACACACACAAACATGTACATACATACACACAGTCAAACACACATATATACACACACACACACACACACACACACACACATATATATATATATATATATATATATATATATATATATATATATATATATATATATATATATATATAAAACCATCAATAAGGGGTAGAACACTCAGATGTACAAACTGTCTTTATTCTAACAGTTTCACAACATCCATTTAATTACATCTTCAGGGCTGTTAAAATGAAACATAAAATTCCTTGTAAAAACTAAAAAATTAAGAATTTAAAAAGGTAAAACTTATTCTTACCAAATTTAAGAAGTACATACAACATTAAAATTTGTAAAACGTATATCGATAATAGGGACTTCTCCATTTTGGGCCATACCGCCAACCCCCAAGGTCTTTTTATTCTAGAATCACTTTTGATTAAACAACTTGTTCCGTCCTTAAACACTCATACCTTCTCCTCCCCTCTGTATTTATCTTGACTTGTGTTGTTTCCATTTATGTTTACCTTTAGTTTGACGCTGTCACTCCTCTAGGTCGGTCGTTTAACCTTTTGTTCTATTACTCTGTTCGCTGTTATTTTCATTTTTAGTTTACTGAATTTCTATTACTTTTCAGTCTAATGCAAAGGTTTTCTAAATTGTATTCATTCCCTTAATTTTAATGTTGTATGTATCCTCTTAAATTTGGTAAGAATAACTTTTACCTTTTTAAATCCTTAATTTTTAATTTTTAATTTTTAAATTCTGAATTTTTTAATTTTTACAAGGAGTTTTATGTTGCATTTTAACAGCCCTGAAGATATAATTAAATGGATAATTACGAAACGTTGGAATAAAGACAGTTTGTTCATCTGTGTGTGTCCTCTACCCATTATTGATGGTTAATTGTGGATTGACTAATATATATGACTAACACTAAGCTATATATATATATATATATATATATATATATATATATATATAAATATATAATAATTATATCTATATATATAAATTCAATATATATACATATAATATATATAAAATTTGTAAATATATATATATATATATATATATATTTTTTTTTTTTTTATGTGTTTCTGGTGACTTATGACTCCACAATTTTACTTTACTCAAAATGGCCTTGTAAGATGCCCAGGACATATAAAACACAAACAAAAAAAAAGATACACGGAGCGGAGGCTCTTCATTTTAGAAACACGTGGATATAAACAACTTATTTTGATAGCCACAAGGTCAAAAAAATTAACTGAAAACACGGTAAATTACTGCCATCCTCCCTCTGGGAATGCCAGGAACACGGACCAAGGATAATTCTGTCATGTCTTGTGAAACGATTTAGTTTCCATCTAATGCTTAATTTGTTGAATTACTCGTTTAAGGCGCCAAAGGACTCCCACTCGTTACTTGTGACTCAGAGGAAAGGTCTGTGAACACGTGGGCCTGGCTTGAACCAAGGAATATCAGGGAACACAAAGTTATAGGCCCAGAAATTAATAAATGCAAAAGGGCTAAGTAATCGTGACTAGCAACTCGTTTTAGGTACATTACCAGTTTGTAGGGGCGTAGGGATGACGACGTCTTCTATAACCACGTGTGGGAGCGTGGACAAAGTCCCTCATGCAAAGGTTTTCAAGTCGTAGTTGGGGCGGAAAAGGGCGCCCTTGGGATGATTTTAATGTCAGCTCGCGTTTGGGAGACTTGCAATCCCCTTAAATCTTCTAAGGCCACGTGGAATGGAACACGGGGCACAAAGGGGCACCGATGGGCTCCACGTGGCGGCGAGCGGAAAAGGAGGGCAGGGGCAAGGCCTGCAGAGAGGCGTAATTTTTAAACTTCGAATTTTTAAATGTCCTGGCCCTGACCTTTTATTGCTTCTGGACAGGGTTTTATGTTGCATTTTAACAGGTCGCTGAAGATATCATTAAAACGATCTTACTTCCCTGTAATAAAGAAACAGTGCAAAGCCAGATTACTGTCCCCAACTGTTATGTCCCTGAGCCCTTATACCCTGATTTCAAAGGTTCAAACCAACCCAAAGCAGGAAAGGAGAACAGTTTCATAGCGTATTTTTACACTAATCTTTTACAATATATATATATATATATATATATATATATATATATATATATATATATATATATATATATATATATATATATATATATATATATATATATATATATATATATATATATATATATATATATATATATATATATATATATATATATATATATATATATATATATACTGTAAGGGTTTTTAGCACCTCATTTATTGTGTGTTCTTTCCTGGGACGCTCAGAACGATTGTTTCCGGTCGTTTCCCAGTAAAGTCATTTCACCTCTTGCTTTCTGGAAGAGTTGGAGGTGAAGTGACGACTTTTAACTCGTGTCTGACTGCTTCAGTCAGTGAGGGTACAGAGACCTGAACAGGTCATAAGCAGCATGACGGTTCTGATCAGTCACGTTTGGAGTCTGTAATAGCTGTTTGGTTTGGGACTCGGGACCTGCAGGGTTAAGGACGAGCATCATCATGTTTAGCGGAGCCAGTTTCGTCTGGGAAGCAGCTTCGTCTGCGTTATGTTGAGGACCACGGCTTCTGATTTGCAGCTTTGTCTGTGTTTTCCTGAAGGGCAGCTTCGTCTGCATTGTGTGTACAGCTTCGGCTGGGTAAATGTCTTCTGGAGGTATGCTGAGACGTTCCTCATTTGTGTCATCTCTGCAAGTTGCCACGGTTTCCTGGGTGAGGAGTGGCCTGCAGCACTTACTACAGAGGGTTTTGTGCCTAAGGTTTTATCCAGGATTTTTGTAAATGTAAATTGTACTTGGGAAATTGGTGATGCTGTGTTTTTGTGGCATAATAAGGCGTTAACCCAGATTTTTTTTATGGTCCCTTTTTGTTAATTTATCTTTTTGACAAGTCTATTAAATAACTGTAACCTTTTATGTTGTCACTTGTTAACTATATTTATTTATATTTGCAAACTGTCCTTATTGAGGTTACTGTAATATTTGTAATGGCATTTTTGTGAACTTTTCTTTCACTGACCTGTATGTGAATTCATTCTTTTTAGCCCTGCTTATAAGGAATGTTTATTTTCGGTTAATGAAGTACTGACTCAGTAATGGTTTTCGCTTAATGATTGTTATGTTGTTTGCTTTTTGTCTTATCTGATGACTTTCAGATCAATTTATGATTTTCTTTGCTTAAACCTTGTTATGCCACTGATTTTTCATTTGTAAATATTGTATTTAAGCAATTGTAAATTTTGGTACAGAATAAATTAGTCTTAAGGTCTCTGTTTTGTGTTACTTAGCTTCACCCTCCTTTGTCTGCCTCAGTCGCTGCCCGATTTTCTCAGTCCCGATCTTTTTTCTTATTTTTATTAATTTTTTTATTAGAGAACCTGGCGAACCCAACAGGAGTTCATAAGAATATATACTGTATATATATATATATATATATATATATATATATATATATATATATATATATATATATATATATATATATATATATATATATATATATATATATATATATATATATATATATATATATATATATATATATATATATATATATATATATATATATATATATATATATATATATATATATATATATATATATATATATATATATATATATATATATATATATATATATATATATATATATATATATATATATATATATATATATATATATATATATATATATATATATATATATATATATATATATATATAACGACTCTGCTGTACATATGGAATTCAGGGTATGCACTTGAAATAAAATCAGTCCATCATCACCATGATAAGTGACCTCAAGCGCCTCGTGAAAGAGGAAATGGTGAACAAATGGGTTTAGATGTACGAGTAGTTTGAGGGATATTTTGGTTAGAGTTGAGTTGGAAGTTTAGGTTGGAAAAAAACTATTGACAATATAGATTTTGGGATAACATGTAATGAGAAAATAGATGAAAAACTGATTAGTATTAAAGATGCAAAAGTTTACGAAGTATATGGAGAGTGGAATTTCAGACCGAAGTCACAGAGATAACCCAGAGAGTGTATGTGGTGTTAGAAAGGTGAGAAGAGGAATAAAACCTGTCAGTTGTTGACTGAGAAAATGTAAAGTTTAATGAAATCCAAACTGATGTCTGGATCAAGGGTTTCTTAAATGAGAAGTGTGGGAAAAGCTTTATATGGTTTATGTAAACCTCGACACAGCTTATACCATAATCAATAAAGAAGCAAATGCAAAGTGCTGAATGTCTTTCACGTAGAAGAAAAGATGTTGAATATAATAAAAATGTTTTCCTGGTGTAACTAAAGGGTGTTGGAATCTTGAGGAGGATAGTGACTAGTTTAGCATGAACTGGGTTATAATAAGGGCGTTTTGTATCTCTGGTTATATCATATCTTCATGGATGGACTGACAGAATAAGTCAAAGAAAGGACAATATAATCAAATGGAAAATAATGGGACAAGACGATATGCCACGAATAGAATGTGGAATTGCATATATTTGATGATGACACAGTGATGAATTGGTATGGGGACAAGAAACTGCAGACTAGTGAGTTAGTCAGAAAGTGTTTACGAGAAGAGAAATTGGTTAGTAAATATGAGCTACAGTAATGTCATAGGTGAATGAAAAACAATGGAGATGGAGCAAGGACTTTATAAGAGCGAGGTAAGAATGAACATAGGCGATTCTTGTAAGTATTTGGGAGTACAAAAATCTGACGATGGCAGAATTAGAAGAGATGACTCACAGAATGGGTGAAGAGAAGAAGGTATCAGGAAGTATGTAAAAGATTGTGTTGAAGCTTCCAGTACCTATGGAAGCAAGTATTGGAGAGTATGAAGACTGCGGGGCCATCACTCTTTTATCTAACGAAATATGAATATTGAATGAAACTGTAAGGAAGAGGCTGAGGCTGCAGAGGTGAATTGTTGGTGTAGTTTATGTGGCATAAGAAGTATTGGAAGGGTGACAGATGCTGAAATACATAGAAAGCTTAAAATGCAATTGTGGTGGAAAAGATGGATAAGATTTTTAGATGGTTCAGTCGTGTGGATAGAATGGACGATGAAGGGACTTCGGAGAGAGGGTACAATTCAGAGGAGTTGGGTAGGAGGAGGGGAGGGGGACTTATGAACGACTGTATCAATGAGGGGAAAGAAAGTACAGAAGACGAGGTTCCTGAAATTCAAGCAAAAGAGAGAGTGCGAGCTATGTAATAGAACCCGCTATGTAGCTGCATGTGGCCGCTAATGTTCTAGTAGGTTGCACCCCTGAGTCATCTGCAATTCAGAATTTAGAGTTTGGATGTAGCAGTGATTACTAATATGCGGAAATGAAAGGTTTTTCTACTTAGTTTGTAATTTCATGGGTTTTTGAACGTAAATGTAAAATCAATACAGAGGGTAAAAAAAAGATCTATCAAGGCTATCACTGGTAAAAAGCAAAAGTCAGACAATATATGAAATGACGAAAAGTTTTGATCTATTTAAAAATTAATTCAATTATTTTTATTCTTTGTCTAGAGTTGAATCATCAGTCTCTCTTAATACACCTAAGCACATTGTCTTGTTACTTTTCAGTGCTGCTGCATTTTGTGATAGCTTGACATATACTATAATTTCCTTTCTTTTTCCTAATTATTTGTGAATTCGTTAATTTTCTTTCCTTTGTGCAGATTTGCCAGTTGTGTGAAATTTTCCCAAACGTCGTTCTGTTCTTAGATGCTTAGCAAATTTCTTATTCTAATCCAAAGTTCATTACCATATAAAACACGCAACCACACTAAGCATCACTGGGTGAAACCCTTCTTATTTAAGGTAACTCCGTTCCCGAAGGAGGTCTTACTGATACAAAGGTTGGATACGAGGAACAAACACCAGAGCATGTTTGACATTTCAGATGAAAAATATTTTGAAAGAAGATTATGAACTGATCAAATGACACTTAAAAATTACATAGACAATACTTTCATTCAGAACTGAAACATCTAACTAAAATTGTTAACTGAGTGTTGCCCGTTCCTGCAATGTAACAAGTGCATAAGTGGTTCTTTTACATTCTATAGAAATACTTCTTCTTAAATATTTACTCCATCGTCTGTTATAAGGAATCTGATATGTCAAAAATACATTTTGCTGAGTATTGATTAATAAATTCTTATTCTGGCTTAACGGCAAATAATATATAAAAAGAAATATGTATATGGTATTGGACGCTTTTTTTTTAAAGAGTAAGCCAGCCGATGTAAAGCTAATTAATGTCTGAGAGATATACAAGGAACAATGAGTGGAATTCTCCGAAACAAATATTCTTGATCATTTTCAGGTTTATATATAAAAAACTGAAAAATTAGGAAATCTGAGAGCGATTCTTTTTCCATTTAAGGTAATTAAGGCCTCAATTTAGCGTGCAAATATCATTAAAATTATAAACATTTATGTGCATAGATTTATCTATTTTAGATTTTTTCTTCATGAGACTGTAACTTTTTCTGCCCTATAGAAGGGATTGCGATCCCAAATTGTAATGGAGAAGGGTATATTGGGTTTATTTATTGCATTTGGAATTCTTGCAGATTTCATTTAAACACGCTTTTGATCCAAAAAAAAAGTATGCAACCGGAATACTCGACAGGAAATTATCTTTATGCAATATACAAGTAATTGTAGAATTAGAAATATTCGGTTCCATTTGTTTCGCAGTAGGGAAGGAAGCACTTTCATCAATTTCCAGACTTTGACTAATGAAGCAATTATTCCCTTTCCTCCGCTGGAACCATTTTGTAGAAAATACAGTCCTCACTAGGAGGGATCTTAAAATAGAAAAGAGAGAGACAATGAAATTAAAAGCTTAATCTTTTATCGACTTAAAATTAAGCTGAAAAAACTTTTACTTGTTCGGACTTTTCATAATATACTTCCTGCAAAAGCTTACTGAAGGTCTTATAAACGTTAAACACAAGCATAATTATTGTTTACGAAGTTACAAAGGCAGATATATTCATAAATTCTTTTTAGTAAGCTCACAGAGATTGGAGGATATTTAAAAAAAAAATAGGAAGCGCCCAGAGATTGGAGGATATTTAAAAAAAAAATTGGTAAGCGCCCAGAGACTGCAGATATTTAAAAAAAATTAGTAAGTCTCCAGAGACTGGAGGATATTTAAAAAAATTAGTAAGCGCCCAGAGATTGGAGGATATTTAAAAAAATAGTAAGCGCCCAGAGATTGGAGGATATTTAAAAAAAATTAGTAAGCGTCCAGAGATTGGAGGATATTTAAAAAAAAATAGATTTTTCTCATCACAATTAGCACGTGACAAGAATGTAGAACGCCATACCTCATTTAAAAAAAACTATAAAAGTTATATTCGTTCTTGTGTTTAAAACAGGATAATACAAAAGCCGTGACTGTCAATTCTACATTATTATCTGCTAGTGGATGCTATTTTCCTTTGGAATTCATTAAAGAACTATAGTATCGACTTTCTTCTTGTACTGACTTTGTCTTCTTCTTCCCAGCTTGTTCCCATTTTTATATGGGGTCGCCGTGATGCCTTCTTTGAAGGACTTTGATTTGGGGTAGCTTTGTAGGGTAGACTTTGTTTCGAGTCATATTCTGTCTGGTATTTTGAACTCACTGCTATCTTACAATTGACATTTCATAACTTTGAATACTTCTTCATCTGCAAGTAAAACACATTGATTTCAACGAACACAGCATATTATTTCCAATTAGCCTGTCGAAAATAATATCTATGAAACCAATTTGTTGATAAAAACCAAATTTCAGTCGCTTCTAAGGAATATGTGCATTGACCCAGGAATGCCTTATTTGAATAATGTCAATAGCCATTATTCAAATATTTCAGATTTGAGTGCTCTGAATCAATAATAGCATCGAAAGTTAAGAGAAATCTGTTTTATAATACAAACCTTTTTTCACATATATCAAAAAGAGATTTAAAGAACATACTAATAAAAGGTCATAACGAAGCAAATGCATCACACTACAGAGATCTGTTAATGAAACAATTATCATTACAACTAATTTCTAACAAGGGAATATCTGCAAAATCATTTTGATCCAGACCCAAAACATATTACCATACATTTGATCATTGACACCCAAAACACCAAAATATTGAATTTCCTTCAGAAGTAGGGAAAAATAATACTTGAACTTTCCTTGGCGTGCTTGTACGTGAACGAAGTGATCAAACTTTTACGACGTCAGTATACGGGAAACCAACATTTGCAGGCCTCACAACGAAATTTTCCTCATTCATTCCTATGGTTTATAAACGTAATTTAGTCTCTAAACTCGTAACCCGCGCCATTGACATTTGTGCAAGTTATTTTAGTCTTCATTCAGAATTTCAGGTTATAAAAGAAGTGCTTCACAAACATGGTTTTAATATTGCTTTCATAGATACGTATGTTGGCAAACAGCTGGAAAAGGCATTGTTCCAGAAAGTTTTATTTCAAAAGCCAATATAGCGGTGCTATATTCTACTATGTTTTACTATGGTAATAGGAGTTTTCTATTGAAAATAGGCTATTAAAACCTACAGGAGAATTTGATCCCCAGGTTAATGTGAGGATAGTATTTAAACCTAAGTAGCCTACACCACTGGTAGCTTGTTTAAGTACAGAGATATCGTCCCCCCACCCGCCTCGAACTGCATTCTCATGTTGTTTATAAATACGAGTGTCATTGCCGTAATGCAATTCACGACAAAACGCCAAGCGCGTGTACGATCGTTTGAACACCTAAGAAAATCTGTTAAAACAAAGAGGCTTTTAGCAAAACCACCATACAGTGCCACAGGGGATCACGCAGAAAATAGTGATCACCGTTTATGCTTAGACTCATTTTCCATTCTCTCAAGACGAGTGTCTCCCAAGGAGCTGCAATAGTGGAAAGCCTTTACTCTTTAAAACTGAAACCTTCCCTCAGTAACATCGAGAGGTCCACAGAGATGCTGTGTTTTTAATTTTTAGTGTGTGTATATGTGTGCCTTCATGTTGCAGGTATTTGTTTATCTTGGCATGGCTTTGTTTCTTTTTTATGCTTGTACATTACCAATTTTTGTATAAGATTTAGTATAATATTACTGTATTCCAATGAGCGTTCATGATTTACTGATTTTCTTTATTTTTCTTTCTGTGTTTTTGTCGTTAGACTTGATGATGGAGACAGTTACTCCGAAACCGGTAATCATACCTGAATAAAGGATGTTTTGTGTACAAGTACTGGTCTTAATCTTTCCAGCAAGGCTCCGCTTTCTACGTTGATGAATAAGTTGTATATATATATATATATATATATATATATATATATATATATATATATATATATATATATATATATATATATATAAACATATATATTTGCCCTATATATATATATATATATATATATATATATATATATATATATATATACAATTGGTGACACACACACACACACACACACAAACATTATGATACAAATGTCATTTAATATCAAATTTGTGATAAATGCTACCCATTTAAATAGTATATATATATATATATATATATATATATATATATATATATATATATATATATATATATATATATATATATATATATATATATATATATATATATAAGTGTGGAATTATAATTGGTGAGTGGTTCGTCATCTTGCTCCGCCAAGAAGGAGTACCAGCGACGTTCAGCTTAATGTTTGTGTATAACAAATCATGGTGATGTGATAAATGCACTCATTTATATATATATATATATATATATATATATATATATATATATATATATATATATATATGTGTGTGTGTGTGTCTATGTGTGTGTGTATGTGCCTGTATGTATATATACATCACACACCACTATGAAAAATTGAAACGCCGGTGTAAATCACGACCAGTGTTGCCTTTATTATATAAAGGAAAGTTTCTTTAAGAACCTGAAATTTGTCAAGTCATGTAAGAAATTGATCCATAAATTTAAAGACAAATATGCGAGAAGTTGAAATTCCAAGTAGGATTCATCTACGATACAGCAGTATAAGTAAGAATGCAATAGAGACAAAGGCGTTGCCTTTTGCTATAGCTCTATCTGTTTCGGGGAACGAATTTATATTGGTATATATGGATATTGCAGGCGTGTGTGTTTTGTCAGACCCCAAGTTTCCTGGAGGGTAGTTTTTTTATGTTTAAGTTCTGTAGGATTTTTTCCGTTACTTTGACTTTCCGATAAGAAAGGGAATTCAATTTACTATTTTACAACTTAGTAAGGTTACTTGTATTACCCATACTTCGTTAAATAGCCTGACAACAGTTTACAGAAAATTAGTTTTAAAACACTAGCCAATGTCTTTCTGGCGCTGGATAGGAGAGTTGCTCCCGAGTAAAAGCGTCCTCTCTCTATCTCTTTCTCTTGCGCTCTCTCGCGTACGCACTTATACATACCCTCTCTGACTCTCTCTCTCTCTCACACACACACACACAACCACGCAAGCGCACACCGCCCCCAACTCTCTCTCTCTCTCCCTCTCTCTCGTACACACCATTTCAAAGATGTAACGAGATGGACCTGTCAAAGACACTTCAATTACGTTTTTTCATCTCTGTTTCCGAACATTTCTTCCATTTTCCATTTGTTGGGTAGCTGAGCGCGTCCAATTTTCCATTGATATAATAATGCCACAATCATTTGTTCCCGATAGATGTTGCTGGGTGGGAGCCACAGATGTTATCACATTATCTGCATGGCTGCACTTCAAGTGTTATTGTGCGCACAACACGATGGATCTATGCAGATACAATGGGACGCCGGTAGGCTTCCTCGTCCTCCCCTCTGGCATTCTTTTATCTTCCTACAGTCATTGGCGTGTGTGTGTGTGTTGGGTGTCTGCTGAACTAAGCATAGGAACTTTATACAAATATCTTTGAGAATACCGGCTGCTTCATACACATACACAGAATGGTTCACGAGTAGCTTATTGCGCCCTCCTGCAATATTATGCCATCAAACTCCAACGTGCACACACACTCTCTTGCCTCCTGGATAGAAAATCCATTCGATGCCTGTCTCTACCTCACTACATCTCTCCAGCACCTTCAAGATCTTTCTGACACACCCTCAAATATTCTAATATTATACTCTCATTTCACAGCAGTTTTCTGTGTTCTCTTAAATTGACCAAAGTACCCCAGAACACTCTAATGTACCATATTACTTATACTTGCTTTTTTACCGCTCTTTATGAGTACCTCCAGATAAGTCACCCTTTTATCCATTCTAACTCATGTGTAAATTACACGTTTTTCATTTCAGCGACTTCAGCTTTTTTCTTTCAATCGTACTTAACATAAACGTTTTGCTTATATAAAGGAAACTGCATACAGGGTACCAAGTTAATTTCTTTGCTTTACCTGTTTTATGATTAACGTCTTCTCTCCTCCTGTCATCGTGCTTTTTTATTTACTCACAGATACCCATCTTATCCTAATCTATCTTTCTCTAAATTCTCCCTCTACTCCTTCTTTAAACATATAACAGGACACTTCTAACGTATTCTAACAAACTCTTCACTTGTACCATCTACCAAGTGCGCGGATGAGCTTTCATACATACATGTATACGAACTCACATTTGTATTACTCTTTTGAGTGTATGTAATTCAATATAATGTTTTGGATTTATTTTTCGATTTCTGTAAAAGCATTCTATTTACACGTTTTTTTTTTTTATTTCATAAAATTAAGTGGAATATATAACATTCGCACCCATTCCTGTGATGGATGTTCCTAGTCCAGTGAAGGGTGAAATTATGAAATAAATCTTCCATATGGTCAGGTAAGTTACTACATCAATTTTTACGGAAATATGAGACTCACTAAATTGTACGTCAGTTATTTTATAAATCGTATATCTTTACAAACGCTAAGACTGGTATTAAAAATGACATTCTTTCGCTCTGCAGGAAATCTGAAATTCCCCTCGCTACCTTTCAGCAATGTTTTTTCTTCTTTCACTTCTGTTTTCCAGCTAATGTATTCACCGTCTTCTGGGATAAGCTGACCACATCATATTATTTTACTGCATCAAAATTTTCTGCGTGCGAAGATGGAAGTTGACGAGAAATATCATGATTTAGGAATGACTATCTTATCTTCTCTTATCTTTTCCTGAGAAAGCATTTCGCGTTCAACTCCTTACTTCGCTTTTAATACACCATTATTATCCTGCACCATTGGAGTAAATTTGAAAATATTTTCCAGAAATGGAATCCATTAATCTCTACTGGCCTTTAACGAAATCCACAGGTCAGCTGAATCCTAATTCCTGAATCAGTAAAATCACAGCGCACATTTCCCCTGTCATGGCCAAGCTCAGAGGATTTAAACTGAAAATCTGCTTTTCAAAGCAGCAATTGTTTGTGCTGTCCATAGATTATTCTCTGCACCTGTTAGCTCTACTTCAGATATCCTCTTTGTCACGACAGAGTTATAAAAGAAAAAAGCTTATTTCCTATGTACATGAAAGAGATTTCTTATACATATATAACTTTAACTATATTTCCTCTTTGCTTTATATTTGCACGTCTTATATATACGAGTTGGGAGAATGTAGTTTGAACAAAAATGAGAGTTATACATTTCTCGTTTTGAAGTGTATTCCGTTCCTTCAAATTTTGAATCGGGGAGACCGTTAAAAAAATCTAAATATATACATGAGGTTTTAAAGGTGTTTCATCTCTTCCCATTCGTCGTTCCTTTTAGTCTATGGATATCACTACTGAAACCACAAAGGCCTGATCAAATGTGTTTCCATTTTTCCCTCTTAATTAGTTGTAGCTTTCAAGATGTACGAAAATAATGAATTTTTCAAAGATGGTGACAAAAGACAATATCTCCAACCATATAATAAGCTAATGGAAATTTCCAATGCCATCTTCGTCATCTGGTCAGCATAAACCCACATCCACCACAAAGTGTTATCAAAACGGGATAAAATGTTCACCTGTAATGTATAGATTATGAATATTTTTGTTACTGATTAAACGTTTTTATAACCAAGCTTCAAATTTATGGCTTCTTGTGAGCCCCTCTCTCCCTCTCTTACAGACATGTACTGTATGATTCCTTAATATGCTTCTTCCTTTATTATTTCTTAAACGAGGCTTTATCAAGACAAATCTCTTCTAGAGCGAACCCTGAAATCAATTCGCAAAGAGTTTTAATCTGCTGTCTAAAAAAAAAAAAAAAAAAACTCAATAAAAGAAACTGTAATTCTTATTCTAGTATATTTTAATGCTTTCTTATTCAGGAAAATTCTGAGAACATAATTTTATGAGTCCTAAATACGGGAAAGATTAAAAAAAAACAATTGTGTTGTAGTGTTACTGTGTTAAGTAAATCATGCCCTTTATATATGTCAATTAATTTAATTCTATCCATTCATTTTCTTTCTTAAGGAAAATCATCTCGTCGTGTCGGTTTTTACTTTTTATTTCTTTTTTTTTCAAAACACTGCGATAGATTAAATCTAATCATTTTCCAAATAACAGTAATAAGAGTTTATTTACACCGATCGATCAAAGAAACCTGTCGCAATGCAATTTTCAGACGAAGACCTAAAACATTTTTTCCTCTTTTCCCTTTCGTCCTACTGCCCAGTTACGGGCACAACTAGCTTTAAGTGTGTGTTATCTAAACGGCAATTCATCGTAGTCTTGCAATTTTAATAAAACAAGAAATATAACTTTAACACCATTTTTATGGAGCATATTGCTTATGGCAAAGTACAGAAACGTCTTACACTCAGGTCCCTTCCTCTTCAATTCAACCTTTTGACCTTTGAAACTTCCGAGTTTTTATTTTTTTGTATTATATTGCGATATATTACCACAACTCCACTTTAAAACAACACCGCAATCAGTATCCTAGCTTGAAAACCACATTGAAACTGCCCAGATGGGTGCATTCCGGTTGTGTTGTACACAAAAAAGACTATGGGGACTCGTATAGCATTTTAACATAGTGTAATCTACTCAACACAAAACCATTTATCTTGCCGCAGTTTATTATTTTTTTATTTTTTTACTGCAAGCAGTAATAGCATAGTTAGCATACTATTTTTTGGTCACTTTTGTCGAAGGAAGTGCGCTCGTATTAACGCTTTTAAGAAGTAATATGAAAGAAAGGAGATGTATATCCTATACCCTACAGCACCGTCCAAGGGATTTCTCAGGATTGCTCACACAAGATGTTTCGACACGGAATGGTCGTTTGGGAGAAATGTGTTACCTACAAAATCCTCAGTCAGGCCATTTGGGCTTACAACAAAACCCCCATAAACTTCCTAATACGGGACCTGTTTCCTTTTCATTCCCGAAGATAGTTGCTATTGAACGGTCTCTCACGAAAGAGAACGTCATTCCTTCATTTGACCACATACTATATACGAAAAGTCTAACGAAATATTTTCGTGGCCATATATTTTTGACAGGAATCATTCATTATTAAAAGCTTGTGAAAGACTTCAAAAGTAAGTTTTAGCAGATTAATCACACTATCTAGAATTAAGAGAATAAAAATCCCAGGATAAGAGAGTGCTATCAAAATAACATGGAAAGGGGTTTTCAATCTTTTTTTACTGCTGGCTCTCTCACGAATTGCTGCTGGTATTGGTAGAAAGAGAAGTAAAGCAGGAGAAAAAAAATTTAAGAATATTTTCGTCTGAGAGTAGAATATTTCACACTTTCCTTTCCTGGCTGCAAAGGATTTGGCGATGCAATGTACAAACGAGAATTCATATATCGAAAGCACCGATTGGCAATGAGTTTAAAGTGAGTCGTGCACGTAGAATAGGAAGGGTCGATAGGGATCTAGAGTTAAAATCCATTCTGCCACTGTTTATATGGGGATGGGGCTCACGACTTCCAAGTTGCTGAATAAGGCCAAAAGTCTAATACCGTCAGCACAACTCCCTCCAGAAGGATATATACATACATACATACATACACACACAAACACACACACACACACACACACACACACACACACACACACACACACACACACACACATATACATATATATATATATATATATATATATATATATATATATATATATATATATATATATATATATATATATATATATATATAAATATATATAAGTGAATATTTATGTGTATGTTTGTCTGTTTGTAACTTTGTACGCTATAGAAATCCGAACTGCCTGATGATCTAGACAAAGTTTGGCACGTGGCCATCATTTGACCCAACTTAGATAATAGGGTAAGTTTCAAACCCGCACCCCCTTCCCCTTGCCCTTCCCATTCTCCAATCCACTTCCCTGTACCTGAAACGGGGCTGGTGCTGCCGATAGACTTAGTAATTAATGTGGTAATTAAACTCTATATGAGCTTATCATACCTCATTTCATTTACTTGATGCCATAAAAATATATTATTGAAGATGCTTTTCTTTCCTGTAATTAATAATTCTTTATCAAGGTTTGTGTTTAGGTTTAGTAGGGGGCGTGTTTAGGTTTAGGTGGGGTGTGTTTTTAGGTTTAGTGGGGGTGAATTTAGGCTTAGTAGGGTGCGTGTTTAGGTTTAGGTGTGGTGTGTTTTTAGGTTTAGTGGGGGTGAATTTAGGCTTAGTAGGGTGCGTGTTTAGGTTTAGGTGTGGTGTGTTTTTAGGTTTAGTGGGGGTGAATTTAGGCTTAGCATGTGGTGTGTTTAGGTTTAGTAGGGGGTGTGTTTAGTTTTATTGGTGTTGTTTAAGTGGGGTGTGCTTGGGTTTAATGGGGTATTTCAGTTAAGTGGGGAGGGGCAATGTTTAGGTTTACTTGGGGGTAAATGGGATAGTCACCACAGCAAGATCTGGATAAAATGAACAGTAACCACAGTAATACCTGGATAAAATGACAGTCAGTATAGTAATCCCTGGATAAAAGGGACAGACAGCACAGTAAAATCTGGATAAATGGGACAGTCACTAAAGTAATGCCACCTGCATGAAAGGGACAGTCAGCTTAGTAATATCTAGATAAATGGGACATCCACTACATTAACACATGGGTAAATGGGACAGGCATCATAGTAATATCTGAATAAAATGGACAGTCACCACAGTAATACATAGATAAAAAGGACAGTCAGTACAGTAATACCTGGATAAAAGGGACAGATATCACAGTAATGCCTGGATAAATGGGACAGTCACCACAGTAATACCCGGGGGACACTCACCACTGGAATGTATGGATAAAATGGACAGTCACCACAGTAATAATTGGATAAAAGGGACAGTCAGCACAGTAATATCTGGATAAAATTACAGACAGTATAGTAATACTTTGATAAATTGGACAGTTAGCACAGTAATACAGGTTAAAAGGACAGTCACCTCGTTAATAGCTGGATAATTGGGACAGTCACTGCAGTAATATTTGGATAAAAGGGACAATCAGTACAGTAATACCTGGTAAATGGGATAGTCACCACAGTAATACCAGGTTAAATGGGCAGTAATCTATATATATATATATATATATATATATATATATATATATATATATATATATATATATATATATATATATATATATATATATATATATATATATAAGTTAAGTGTATCTTAGTTTAACCAGACCACTGAGCTGGTTAACAGCTCTCCTAGGGCTAGCCCGAAGGATTAGATTTATTGTATGTGGCTAAGAACGAACTGGTTACCTAGCAACGGGACTTACAGCTTATTGTGGAATCTGAACCACATTATGACGAGAAATTAATTTCTATCACCAGAAATAAATTCCTCTATATGTGTGTGTGTGTACGTTCCACATACCCTCTGAAAATCATTGAGCAATTTCAACCAAACTTAGTATACATATGACTTACCATCTGAGACAGAACACTGTGTGGGTAAGACATCACTGGCACCAAATGGGGGGGTGGTTACAAAGGGGGAGACATGTAAAAATAACCCAGAACGACACATATTATTGTCTAATCCATAGTTTTCGAGGTCACTGTGATGAATAGTGACTCTTCTGATGCCATTTAACTCCAAATTCAGCACCAATAAGGAGGGGGTGAGAAGGGGTTGGAAGGGATGACATGTAAAAAAAAACAAAAACAGCAGATATTAGTGTCTAATCCATAGTTTTTGAGGTCACTGAGATAAATAGTGATACTCCTGATGCCCTTTAAGTCCAGCTTCAGCCCCAGTAGGGGGGTGGGTGAGAAAGGGGTAGAAATGGGGTGACATGTAAAAATAACCGGAAACGACAGATATTAGTGTATAATCCATAGTTTCCAAGGTCGCTGAGATGAATAGTGACACTCCCAATTGTAACAGTTAGCAAATTTTGTATGAACATGTCATTAAGCACCACCTTCCCGCACATGCCTCAACCAATAGCGGGGAAGCCCAGGAGTCTGCTAGTATTTTTGAACTGATCATGCACCGGCAGCACCGTTGAAAGCCAGTAGTTGCAATCTGTATCCCAAGCAGAATAAACGTTCTTTACCCATCCCATATGAGTATGTTATTTATCATATCCTACCCATCCTTATGTGTATAAGCTGTTACACCAATGCCCTTCAAGTCCAAGTTCAACCCCAGTAGGAAAGTGGGGTTAGAAGGAGGTGACATGTAAAAATAACCAAAAAGGCAGATGTTAGTGTCTAATCCATAGCTTTCAAGGTTACTAAGATGAATACTGACACTCTGATGCTCTTCAAGTTTAAGTTCAGCCCTGATAGGAAGGGGGCTGAGAAGGGGATGACATGTAAAAATAATCGAAAATGTCAGACATTAGTGTCTAATCCATAATTTTCAATTTCACTGAGATGAATAGTGACACTCCTGATGCCCTTTAAGTCCAATTTCAGCCCAGATAGGGAGGGGGGTGAGAAGGGGTAGAAAGGGGGCGACATGTAAAAATAACTGAACATGAAAGATATTAGTGTCTAATCCATAGTTTTTAAGGTCGCTGAGATGATTAGTGGTGCTCCCGATGTTGTTTAGGTCCAAGTTCAGCCCCAGTAGGAATTGTGGGTGAGACGGGGTGAAAGATAACATGCCAAAAATGTTGGGCAATGTAACTGAAGCAACTATCTTAACAGGAAAGAAAGAGAGAGGGAGAGGAAGTGAGAGAGAGAGTAGAAGGGGTGTTGAGAGAGAGAGAGAGAGAGAGAGAGAGAGAGAGTTTATTGGTTGTCATTCAGAGTTTTCCCAGGCTGCACCAGGTTGGTCAGCTAGTCTATGTATATAAAAATGAATGTGTATGTGTGTGTATGTTCCACATACACCCTGAAGAGCATTGAGCAATCTCAACTAAACTTAGTATACATATGACTTACCAACTGGGAAAGAACACTATGGGGTAAGACATCACTGGCCTCAAAGAGGAGAGAGTGTGGGAAGGGGGTGAAATGTAAAAATTACTGAAAACGACAGATATTAGTGTCTAATCCATAGTTTTTGAGGTCGCTGAGATGAGTAGTGACACTCCTAATACCCTTTATGCCTAAGTTGGAAAGGGGGTGACATGCAAAAATGACTGAAACAACAGCCATTAGTGTCTAATGAATAGTTTTCGAGTCCCTGAGAAAGATAGTGACACTCTCGATGCCCTTTAAGTCCAAGTTCAGCCCCAATAGGGAGAGGGGTGAGAAGAGGTGGGAAGGCGGTAACCTGTAAAGAAAATCGAAAATGACAGATATTAGTGTATAATCCATTGTGTTCAAGGTTGCTGAGATGAATAGTGACACTCCCGATGCCCTTCAGATTCAAGTTCAGTCCCAATAGGAATGGGGGTGGGAAGGTGGTAACATATAAAAATAACCAAAAACTACAGATATTAGTGTCTAATCCCAATGCCCTTTAAGTCCAAGTTTAGCCCCGGCAGGAAAGGGGGTGGCTGAGAAGGGAGTAAAAAATAAAACGTCAAAAATGACAGATAGCAGAGTCTAACCCATAGTTTTCAAGATCGCTGGGATAAATAGAGACACTCCTGATGCCCTTCAAGTACAAGTTCAGCCCCCAAAAGGAATGGGGGGTGAGAAGTGGTGAAATATGAAATGTCAAAAATGCTGGGCAATGTAACTGAAGCAACTATCTTAACAGGAATAGGAGAGAGAGAGAGAGAGAGAGAGAGAGAGAGAGAGAGAGAGAGAGAGAGAGAGAGAGAGAGTTTATCTGTCGCCTTTCAGAGATTTCCCGGGCAGTGCTGGGTTGGTCAGGTAGTATCTGGATAAAACGGATGGTCAGTACAGTAATACCTGGATAAATGTAAGAGTTAGAACAGTAATACCTGGATAAATGGGACAGTCACCACAGTAATGCCTGAATTAAAGGGACAGCCAGTACAAGAAGGGGGCAGGAAATTTTTTCTGAGGCCTTCAGAGTTTTCCCGGGCAGTGCCTGATTGGTCAGCTAGTCTATATATATATATATATATATATATATATATATATATATATATATATATATATATATATATATATATATATATATATATATATATATATATGTCTGTATATGTGTATATATATATATATAATATATATATATGGCACTATATATATAATCTCTGAATGACAATATATATAATACTATATATCTATATATATATATATATATATATATATATATATATATGTCTGTGTGTGTGTATACTAGCTTTCTCCTGGCACTGCTCTCTGAATGACAACTGATAAACTCTCTCTCTCTCTCACTCCTCTCTCTCTCTCCCCATTCCTGTTAAGATAATTGATTCAGCTGAGTTGCCCAGTATTTTTGGCATTTTATATTTCACCACTTCTCACACCCTCATTCCTATTGGGGCTGAACTTGGACTTGAAGGGCATCAGGAGTGTCTCTATTCATCTCAGCAATCTTGAAAACTATGCATTAGACTATAATATCTGTCATCTTTTACATTTTATTTTTCACCCATTTTCATGCCCACCCCCACACACCCCACCCTTCCTACCAGGGCTGAACTTGGACATAACGGGCATCTGGAGTTTCACTATTTATCTCAGCGACCTCAAAAACTATGGACTATACACTAATATTTGTAGTTTTCGGTTATTTTTATGTCACTATCTTCCCATCCCTTCCCACCCCTTCCAATTGGGACTGAACTTGGACTCAAAGGGCATCAGGAGTATCACTATTCTTCTCAGCAGCCTTGAAAACTATGGATTAGGCATTAATACCTGTTGTTTTGTATTATTTTCACATATCACCCCCTCCCCACCCATTCTCACCCCTCTCAAATGGGGATGAACTTGGGCTTAAAGGGCATCGGGAGTGTCACTATTCTTCTCAGGGACCTCGAAAACTATGGATTAGACACTAACATCTGCCGTTTCGGTTATTTTACATGTCACCACATTCCACCCCTCTTCTTACCACCCCCTTCCTATAGGGCTGAACTTTGACTTTAAGTGCATTGGGAGTGTCACTATTCTTCTCAAGGACTTCAAAAACTATGGATTAGAGACTAATATCTGTTGTTTCAGTTATTTTTACATGTCATCCCCTTCCTAACCCCACCTGCCTATCGGGGTTGAACTTGGACTTATAGGGCATTGGGAGTTGTCTCTATTCATCTCAGCAACCTCGAAAATTATGGATTAGATACTAATATCTGTCGTTTTCCGTAATTTTTACATTTCACCCCTTCCCACACCCTCCTGCCTTTGGTACCAGTGATGTCTTACCCCCACAGAGTTCTTTCCCAGATGGTAAGGCATATGTATACCAAGTTTGATTGAAATTGCTCAATGCATTTCAGAGTTTATGTGGAACATACACACACTCACACATGGTATATCATATATATATATATATATATATATATATATATATATATATATATATATATATATATATATATATATATATATATATATATATATATATATATATATATATATATATATTATATAAATATATATTTATAGAGTTTATGTATAATATATATATATATATATACACATGCATACATATGTAATATATATATATATATATATATATATATATATATATATATATATATATATATATATATATATATATATATATATATATATATATATATATATATATATATATATATAATGGATATATATATATGCATATATGTGTGTATCATGTATATAAACTCTGAAATACATCGAGCAGTTTCAACAAACCTGGTAAACATATTTCTTACCATCTGGGAAAGAACACTGTGGGGGTAAGACATAACTGGCACCAAAGGCGGGGTGATGGAAGATGCCCTTTAAGTGTGGAATGTAAAAATAAATGGAAAATATCAGATATTAGTGTCAATCCATAATTTTCGAGGCTGGAAACATATTATGATGGAAACGACATTCGGGAATAGCATATATAAACGAAAACTTATATATATAAAAGGCGGGGTGATATTTTATATATGAATATATATATATATATATATATATTCGATATATTATATATATATATATATATATATATATATATATATATATATATATATATATATATATATATATATATATATATATATGCGGATATATATATATATATATATATAAAGTGATTACTGACCGAAAGGTGAAAGGGCAAAAATGTAAACATATAAATATAATATGATAATAAACAAAAATGCTCAAGGAGGAGTTTTTTTTTTTCAATAGATTTAAATTTTTGTAACAGTTTCATAATTTTGTCATAATTTTCTAGTATCTTTAAAAAAAATTGTAACTGGCATTATGTAAAGTATAAACAAGGTTGAGAAGCACGTGGTACGTTTAAGATTTTGAGAAGAATGTAGCAAGCTTGAGATTTTACTCGATGATATAGTGAAGATATTCAGAGACAAAATATAAACACTGCTACATACTACCTGGTGTTCAATAGTCCTCTGAAATTTATTAGGTTTAGTGCAACAAAAAACCATGAACATAAAACAATAAATTGATACATGCTAGAGCAATGGACGAAGATTCCAGGACATGGAAAATGTGATCTGCCATTGAAATAACCAGTTTTGACTATTCAAGATTAGAAAAATGAGAGAACCTGTGGTTTAAAACAAACTGATTACTAAATAAGCATTATGTTTCAATAGCCCATTTGATGTAATCCCTCTCGAATGATGATCCGGTTTTCTGAGATATTAAAATAAGTATCATACTTTAGGTATGTCGGGACACCGAATGAGAAATTTGGGATAATGAATTATAAATACTTAATTTCTCTATTTATCTCTAACGTTGTTATCCAAAAACTCATGTTGGTTTTATGACTAATTATTTTCATTCTAATGCGAAACAAATTCATGAGCTCCACATAACCACATTTTTATTATGATTCGACGTTTTTTTTTTCTTCTATTTTCCCAAACTTCAGTTTAAAACACCAAAACAAAAATTCTTTAGTAATGAAGACACGCCTAATTCATTTAGCAAGTGATGTTTAAAGTAAGCTATCGTCGTTCCTCATTCTCAGTTTTTGTGATATATATCACATTAAATGCAATGGTTGGAACCTCCTTTTTCTTAGATCTTGCCGTTGGTTTCAAGCATTTATTAATGTAATTAGAATATCTTTCCACTATCGTGAATTACCTCTGCATCAAACTTCTTTTAATGGGGCAGTTGATTCTAATTTTCAACTAATTTTTTTTATTGTCACTTTTCATTCTTCCCATTTCAGTCAGGTTGAGTTTGAGGAAAAGCAAAGCCTAAAATTTTTGATGAATGGAAAGTTTTCTGTATAGCGCAATAAACTGAATAAAAATGAGTCCACTTTGCATGAATTAATTTAAATAATATTGGCTATATCCTTAGGCATTGTACACAGTGCTAAATGAACAAGTTCTAATCCGATAAGGATAATCTATTTCTAACGGATTTGCAATGAATATGCAAAGTAAGTTGTCAATATTACTGCTTCGGAATCAACTGATTTCGAATAAATACTTTGAAATAATTTGAAATCAACACTCTCTCTGTCTCTCTCTGTCTCTCTCTGTCTCTCTCTCTCTCTCTCTGTCTGTCTCTCTCTTTGCCTATCTATTTCTGTTTGTGAGTGTGTGAATGGATAAGTATATTTACATGTTTTATGTTTCCTCACGTTCCCGGAGTGTCTAACATCTCCATTCTTGACTATCTGTATACAATGCATGCTAGTTTATAGATCAATGCTGGGTTCACGTCAGCCATAACCTCCGGAAAAGTCATTCTAAGACCAATGTGGAGGAAAACTGGGTACGTAAACTGTCATCACCGAGCATGTGATTGTAAGCATTTACAACAGGTTTGATGGAACAGATACATATCCACTTTATGCTTCATATCAGGGTACTAGAATACGAGGAAATGAGTAATGAAATGCAAGATTAATTGTTAGAATGGAAATGAGAGAAGCAAAAGGGATATTACCTTTTCATAACCTCTTTCTGCCTTCCTTTTTCCTTCTGAGAACGAATTCCTTTCGGTTCTTGTCTGTGGCTTCATCGGGTAATCAGGCAATTCTTCACCATCTGCTTATTGGCCTATTATTTACATTACACACACACACTCGCGCGCGCGCGCACACATACACACACATACATACACACACACACACGCACATCTAGTCCCCAGGGTAAAGGTACAGTTGGAATTGGAATTGTTCAATGCACATTCTTTCACTATATTTCTTATTGCTCTCATATTCACTAGCTTTCAATTTGCTTAGGAGCCTACGCGAAGTGGCGTAATTTTACTTGTGCACCACAACTCATAAGTGTTTATCCAGTTTGCATTTCTATTGTTCTTTGAATGATTTCCCTCTCAGCCTTCAGCATTCCCAAATTGAATGCTGAGTGTTTTGCAATCAAGTGACAGTGTGTTCTGTATTGCAGAATAGGTGATTGTGACACAGTGTGACAACCGGTTTTCCACGGTGCCCTTTAACCATCTTGCAACTTTGAGAAGACTCCATCAAGATTTGACATCTGAAGATATATTTAGTTATTGTTATCTGCTGCAAGTTTCTTTGTAATCTTAATCTAATTTAAAGGTTCTTAGATCTGTTGTGATTATCCTCACTGTAAGATTCTGTTTAATCTTAAGATATTTTGGAGGTCCTTGGATCCTATTTGTATATTTCTTCTGATTTGTGTAATTATAATCTATTAAGTCAATCCATGATTTTCCCTTAATTTCCATTGAATTTACTTTTAAAGTAGCTCTTTTAATCTGTTTTACACATGCCCCACTAGTTAGATTCTTTACAACTTAAATAATAGATAGCTGTCATTTGCAGGCCACACTTGTGTGTGTGTGTATATATATATATATATATATATATATATATATATATATATATATATTTAACTATATATATATATATATATATATATATATATATATATGTGTGTGTGTGTGTGTGTGTGTGTGTATAACTGAATCACGAAAATATGGAACGTCATGAATATATAAATAAAGAAAAAATCCATGAAGGAAGAGAAACGACAGGTGATGCTAGGTCTTTCGACTTCTAGTCCTTTACTTGGCAGACTGAAGAAACATAAAAATAAGTTTACAAAGAATGCTCGTATTAGTGACAGATGGGGTATACTTTCTTTTTCCGTTTTTATTAATCCGTACAAGTAAGGTAACGGGGGAAATTTTACTGAAAACTGACCTATTAGTTACTTTTTATCTTTAAGGATTTTTTCCACTATGCTATTGAAATATTTTATGATTTGATCAAGGGGATTTTTTTCTAGTTTTTTGTAAGTCGCATCATCATCCAGTAGGGCTTGCGTACGTGATATGTAGTCAGCTTTATCTAAAATTACAATACTACTTGACTTATCAGCTTTTGTGATGTGGATTGCATCGTCTTTTTTAAGATCGGTCAAACTTTTCTTACAGCGAGCAGGGAAATTAATTTCATGCCCAACATTGATAGCTCCATAAACAATACTTTTAATTATGTCAACATGATTTTGAGGAAACCACAATATTTTTCAAATATACATAAGGACGACGCACTCGTTAAAGCAGAAGGTCTATTCGATATAAAGAAGGATTAAACCATTTCCGAGGGCACTCACAATTTCAATAGCACAGTGAAAAAAATCTTTAAAGATAAAAAAGAACTATTGGTCAGTTGTTAGTAAAATTTCCCTCGTAACCTTATTTGTACGGATTAGTAAAAACGCACAAAGAAAATAATCCTATGCGGCCTATTATTAGTACTGTTGACTCAATATCATATAAACTTTATAAATATGTTACCAAGCTCTTGTCCCCCTTACTTAGAACTATCTCCGATTCTCACAGATATAATTCTCCTTCTGCTCCACTGATAGATTCGCTAGTTTTGATGGCTGTTCTTTCTTTACTAAAGTCCCTGTAGATTCTATTTTAGAGTGTCTTAGTAATGAACTAATCCATCATGAATTACCTCTACCTGTAAGTCATATTATTTCACTCACTAAGTTGTGCATTTGTGATACTAGGTTGCATTTGCCATACCAAATATTTGGTATGGCAATGGTCAACCCTTTATCCCCACTCCTCTCAAACTTGTATATGGAATTCTTTGAAAAACGATATTTACCTAATATCATTTATACTCCTTTAAAGTGGTATAGATATGTTGACGATATTTCAGCTGTTATGCCTGCTGGTACTGATGTAAAAGATTTACTCTCTCATTTGAATAACCACGTACCATCCATTAAGTTTACTTTAGAATTAAAAAAGACAATTGCCTCCCTTTCTTAGATGTTTTAATACATATAGAACATTTCAATGCAAATTCAGTGTTTATAGGAAACCAACCAACAACTTAACTTACGTCCATTTTCATTCAGGCCATCATCTTAATATCAAAATATCCATTTTTTCTTCTGTGTTTTGCAAGCTTTTCGCATTGTCAGTCCCCAGTATTTGGATAAAAAAATCAAATACATTAGAAAAATAGGGACAGATTTATGTTTTCCTTCACATATACTAGATATTTGTTATAATAAAGCCACAAAAAGTTTTATAGTGCAAGTAACAATGGAAAAAGAAACCCCTAACAACCCTTAGCTTTGCTTGCCTATTTTGAAAAATAAAAATCACTTTTAAAATCTTTCAATGTCAACCTCGTGTTTTTTTCTCTATAATAACACACTAAAAGGAATGTTAATAAAGAATAGCCCTAAAGAAAACAGCAATGTAATATATAAAATTTCATGTTTGGACTGCCCCTCCTTTTTTATCGGCCAAACTAGCAAGGATTTAGATGTACGGATTAAACAACATAAGTATTCTGTCAAAACTGGGCAAACATCCAATGCTATATTCATTTATTTAAGTGAAAACTCTCACAGGGTAAATTGGACTGAAAGTTCAGTGATTGCCAGATCGAAAGATTTCTCCTCACGAAATCTTTTAGAATCTGCTATTATACAACTTACTTTTAGTTGTAATTTTAACCTTAGCCCTGACATGTATTATTTGAACTCCTGCATTAGTAAAAGGTTCAAGAATCACCTAAAAGATAAAATTACTGACATAATTACAAATTAGTTACCTTCTATATATTTTCTATGTATTTGTATGTTTAATATATAATTTTTTTAAATGTTCACCATGCAAATTTTTTTTATTGTTTACCAAAAAAGCAAAAGAGAATTATTGAGTTGTACTTCTGTAACATTTTTTGGTGGTCAGCCACCTTTCTTGTATAATCTTTTAATTGTCCTGTCCCTGCTTCTGAACGGTTGAGCCTAATCCTTTGTAAGACCTCTTAAATATTTAACCCTGCTTTGGCAGTTCTACTAATTCTTCAATTGTGTTGGATTCCAGGTACATATGTTTTCCTTTGTAATCCCCATCCGTCATTTACACGAGCTTTCTTTGTAAACTTATTTTAATATTTCTTCAGTCTGCTAAGTAAAGGACTAACGTCGAAAGGCCTTGCAGCACTCCATTGTTTCTCTTTCCCTCGTGGATTTTGTCTTACACACACACACACACACACACACACACACACACACACACACACACACACACACACACACACACACACATATATATATATATATATATATATATATATATATATATATATATATATATATATATATATATATATATATATCATATGTTTTTTCTTTTTCACCTTTCTTAGACATTTGACTTTGTATAGTTATTGATAAAGAAAAAAATTTAGTGTTTCATGAATATTCCAACCTTATCACTTAGTGAAAATGTTAAATCTCTTCATTATAACTCAAGCAAGACTCAGCGTCATTTGAGAAGATGAATCAGTAACCGTTCCTTCAATATTTTAAATAGATTCCGTGTAGTAATTAATGAACTCGCGGAAATCTGGATATTGTAGTAGCCAGGAGTTCATTAAAAATGTCTTATTAACGAAAACAAGCAGGAACGATAGTTAGAGGACATGATTAAAACTAAAGGCTACCCCTTAACAAATCTTTTCAAAGGCAAGGTGAAAGTGATTCAGAAAAGATATTGAAAACGAATCTTGCCCTAAGGATGCGCGATTATGAAAAACTCCACGGGCTTGTTTATACGTTACCAGTGTAGACTAGTATTTTACTGAGGTTCGTTAAAATAACTCATTTCAGGTGCTAACTTCATATGATGTGGAGAGAGAGAGAGAGAGAGAGAGAGAGAGACAGAGAGAGAGAGAGAGAGAGAGATAGCTCTTATCATACTAGAACGATAAATGAAAAATCTTCGCAAAAGCAGTAGCAGATAATAAAACTTGGCCTTCATGAGGGGCAAAAATTGCATGCATGTTATTCCTTCAATAGCAACCCTTTCTGATTAAAAAGTAGTAAAATGGGAAACGTGTGTATATGTCTTCCTGAACAGCTTTGATTTAATATTCTCCGACAAAAGAAATCGACTTCCGTTCTCAAAATAAAGGTTTGAGTCGAGAAAAAATCGAAACAATACCTATTTCATTCTCCCACAGAAAGTAAGTATTATTTTGGCATAATAAAAAAAATGGTTAGGGACGCCTTCAGTTCATACAGTTATTTGAATATATAAACACATTTCCTTGTAAAAAGTTAAGTATAAGTATAAACATTTGCATGAAATGAGAAAAACTTCCTTTCGGGAGCAAAATCTAAATCAAAGAGCCCCTTCACATCCTGGTTCCAACGCCACCGACCGGGACTCGGTCGGACCTTTTTTCTGATTTCTGGCGCATTTTTTCCATTTCGGATGTTTTTGCCCTCTGGTGACATCACCTGGCAACCAGGCGCACCGAAATGACCCCTCAGTCCATTTGCCTATTTTTGACGAATATTTCCCTTTTGGACCAATCACGGTCCTCGAATCCTCTTACCTCGTGCCAAGCCGATATGTCTGGACGGAACGGCGCCAAACTCGGCATGCGGGTTCAGGGCGTGTCCCTCGAGGCACCGGCCACCCAAAATACCACCTGATTCCATTTTCCTAATTTTGACCCATTTTTATACGATGCGGCCTCTGGAATAGTTGTATTTGGCCGATTTTGGGAAGTGAGTTTTGTCTCAATTTTGGTCGCTTTTGACCAATTCTTGCTAATTTTGGCCGAATTTGTCCATTTCCAACTTGAATAAGGGTACGAAAAAGCTCCCTAATAGTCAAACTCGTCGGACCTTGACCATTTTCGCCATTCCCGGCTTGAAAAAGGAACCAAAAGGCTCAGTTTTAGTCAAAATCGGACATTTCTGCAAGATGTAGCTCATTTTGACTGAATCTGAACCAGTTCTGGCACTTTTTGCGCAATTTCTGATTTTGGCCGATTCTAGTCGAATTCTGCTCATTTTGACCCCTTCTGCCTCATTTGGAGATATTCTGGCCAGGTTCACCTGAATTTTTGCTCCATTACTGGCTATTTCAACTTCAGTTGAAGCATTTACAGTATGCGCGTGTATATATATATATATATATACCTATATATATATATATATATATATATATATATATATATATATATATATATATTATATATATATATATATATATATATATATATATATATATATATATATATATATATATATATATATATATATATATATATATATATATATATATATATATATATATATATATATATATATATATATATATATATATATATATATATATATATATATATATATATATATATATATATATATATATATATATATATATATATATATATATATATATATATATATATATATATATATATATATATATATATATATATATATATATATATATATATATATATATATATATATATATATATATATATATATATATATATATATATATATATATATATATATATATATATATATATATACATATATATATATATATATATATATATATATATATATATATATATATATATATACATATATATATATATATATATATATATATATATATATATATATATATATATATATATATATATATATATATATATATATATATATATATATATATATATATATATATATATATATATATATATATATATATATATATATATATATATATATATATATATATATATATATATATATATATACATATATATATATATATATACATATATATATATATATATATATATATATATATATATATATATATATATATATATATATATATATATATATATATATATATATATATATATATATATATATATATATATATATATATATATATATATATATATATATATATATATATATATATATATATATATATATATATATATATATATATATATATATATATATATATATATATATATATATAAAGGCTCAAGGTGACCTTTGAAAAGTTGGGTCAGCCATTCCTCTCCATTTTTGACTACACGCAGCAGATAGGAAACTGCTGAAACATTCGCATACCACAAGGGTCGAAGAAACCACCTTGGTGACAAGACACGGGTTGGCAAATGCGTTTTCAGCAAAGAACGTTCTAGAAGCTGAACCAGTTACAAAATCCGGTTTTGAAGGATGCTTCTTAATAATGTATGGTGTGTACGTGTACTTCGTGACGCCTCGAAGTACAGAGGCGTGTCTTGCCGAACTTTGACCTCGAATGATGTCATACAAAAGTACGTTCGTTCGTGCATTACATAATGAATAAATTGGGAGGAACCGTTGTTCGAATTGGACTTGTGAGATCCGATTCAGGCGTGTCTGAAGATATGTGATTTTTTTCACATGGAGTCTGTCCCAGAGGACTTGTGGAGTGAGTAAGAATTCATATACGTTTTTAGACTTTGTTTTTCAGAACTGGGAATACACGGTATCTCCTGTGACAGTGGAAGATGTATTTCTGCAATTTTTACATTTATGATTTTTAATGTGACGTTTCTTCTTTCACAGGTATTTCTGTTCCACTCCATTCCTATTCCTTTTTCCTCTCTCCCTCCTACAAGGATGAGAGTGGTATGACATTTGAGATGACCTGTTTTTACCGTTGACCTGTTCATGATTTGACAGATGAGTTATTTTCTGTATTCCCTTAGGTATTTGAGTGTTTATGATTTTGGAGCATTATTTCCTTAGAAGATTTTCTGATAGTTATGTGAAACATTGGATTTCATTCTTCGTAATTTTTAAAGTTATTTTTGTTGATTTTGTCAATAAAGGGTTTTAGTTTTGTACTTAGTATCTCATTCCAGTAGTCCTTAGATCTTAGTTAGGGAAGATATGACTTATGATATCGGCTCACGTTACATAATGTCTCAGGATAAGCGAGGTCAAGCCTCTGTTCATAAAACAGAGACTTAAATCAAGTATAGGCTCAGAAATGGCCTTTACAGTTTTTAGTGGCAACAGTGGGATAGAGTTTTGGTGGCAGCGGTGTGCGAAAGGTAGCGTAAACGGCATCGTAAAAGGTAGCGTATAAGGTAGTTAGGGCAGTTAGAGGTGTTGAATAATTAGGCATGAGTACGTTTCCGAAGAGACATAAATTAGTGTTGGCATCTCAGGATAGGATTTTGTGGGAGTCAGCAGTTGCTGGGGGCGAGCTGCGAGCATCTCTCTCGGTAGCTAGTGTTTCGTGAAGAGTGTTTTGGGTAGGGGGTAAAAACAGTGATATTGTGCAATAATTGCGGTATTAAGACCGCTATGCGTGTGTTTAAAACATGTGAAGACGCGCGAGTGTTTTTTTTTGTTTCTCTCTCCGTTCGCTTGATGGAAATTCGGGCGCTGCTAACGTAAGTCTCGGGATAAGTGTTGTGATGTTATCTTTTTCTTTTTTTTTTTTAGTTGTGTTAATGTGAAACTGTCCTTTTCGCTGTGTTGTAACTGGTGATAGGGACAACTGTGTGTTTTTGTCGTTGAGTTTTGACTAATGTTTCGGTTGCACCGGTTGTGTTACGTCATCACCACGGTGACATAGTAATTGCGTCACAAGTTTGGGCGGAGCGTCGTGGCTTTGCTTTCCCATGCCTGAGTGAAGCTGAGCGTATTATGGTGTGTTGTATTTTTTTTTTTTTATAGCAATCTGCGGTACGCATCAGCATGTATTATGTAAGGGTGATATTTGGTTGTTGGGTTATTTCTGGAACTTTAATATTTGGGTAGTATCCTACGTGATATTTATGAGTTGCCAGGGTGCAAAACGTTTTTGCAACAAGTGTGAATGGACTTCTTGGTTTTTGTAGTCACACACGTATGTGCGTGTGGGTATGTGTGTGTGAGTATGTGGGCAGAAGCTTGCCTTTGCTTGAGTGACACTTTCCGTTTGGACAAAGGGAAGTGTTGATCCAACAGTTTTGACATTGAGATTTTGATGCAAGCCTCAAATACATTGAAGGTAAGTATAATGTTTTGCAGATGCATTGAGCAGATATTTTCCGGTTGAGGATGAGGGAGTAGCTATAGGGGACAAACACGTTTCTATAGTGTATATTTCGGAGAGAAATAGTGTGTCGGCAGTCTCGGAAGAGATTGTTATTCGTGATGTTGAGAAAACGTTGTGTGTTATATTACGGGTGAAAATGTCACTTGGGACATTCAAAACTTGCTCGAACAAAAGCAAGATGAGGATAAATTGTTGCCAGATGCTAAGGCATTTCTTAGGGAGTTTCACCGAAGAAAATGGTATAAGTTGCCTTTTTTCTGGTCTAGAGTTGGAGAATAATTTATTGGTGAGGAAAGTTAAGTATAACTTTTGAAGTACTCTAAGCATGGGTGAAATTGCACAAATCATCGTGCCAGAGAGTCTAGTACCACAAGTTCTAGATCAGGGATGTCAACCTGCGGCCCGCACCATTTTGGTAAACTCAATGTTTGGATGCGGCCCACTATCGACTCATTAAAAAAAAATTTTTTTTTTTAGCAAATTTATCAAGTAGTGAGCACAAGAGTCTTCATGTAATTTAATCAAAATACTTTATATTTAATAAATAAATAATTAACATAAATAATTTTAAAAACAATATAATTAAGATGAAATTTACGACTGAGCATGCAAACTAAGTTTATAATATTGTCAATTTCTTAGTTCTGTGATTAGGCTTAGCTAGGACTGCGGACGTAGATTATTTAAAATCTAAATTCGATTATTTTCACTTCATTTACATTTTTAAAATTGTCATTTAGATTATAGATTATTTTTGAGGATTTCTTTGATTAGTTTTTACTATATTGACATAACATTAAATTATGATTGCCTTGTAGCCTACATAGACACACACAAGTTATCATAAGTATCGTGACAACACCATGTGTTTCATGAACGTAAAATCATCTTGTATAAAACTCGTTCTGTTTTGTTCCTAGTTGTTCAATTCTCGTCTAGTCTGCATGCGCCAGTGCAGGGTTGCCAATCCTGGTACAAATGTACCAGTTTTGCACCTTTAGGTGTAGTAAGCACATTTGGTACGACTTTCTGCGAAAATGCAGAATTTCTCGTACTATTCAAAAACCCCGTAGAATTTTAAGGAGTGGATTTACTAACGCTATGGGTACATCACAGCGTATGGTTTTATAGCATTACAGGAATACAAACTCGGGGGAGGAGGGAACGTGTACATGTACATGTACAGAACATGGATTTGTATGATGTATAAATGAGGAGAGAAAAGATGAACCGTCTCGTCTAAAAGTAGATTGGCAACCCCTCATGCGCCAGTGTTAGATGAGAATCGTTTTAATGTGTGGGTTCGTGTGCAGCTTTATAGCTTTATTATTTATTACTCCTGTGCATGGGCGTAACTGGGGGGGGGGGGACATGTCCCCCCCCCCAGAGTTTGAAGTGAGGGGAACACTATACATTGGTCCCCAAAATATAATACACACTATGGATAAATATCACTCTCCTACTTTAGACAGAGGAATTTTAAATCCATGGTTACTTTTTAGAATGAACTTGATGTGATTTTTTTTACTTTCTTTTATGAGATGAAATTCATGCAGTGAATTTATATAAGACATTGTATTTCAATTCTGTGACAAGATATTATGAAATTTATTTTTGTTTATTTCTGTTAACTGCGTGTCAAATTTTGTGTTTCCCAAAAAGTATAATATCTTGAAAAAAAGAGTTCAGATTTCTACATTTTTCTTGTGGGGGGTCCCAAACTTTTGGAGCTAGTTACGCCCCTGCGCCTGTGTGTATTTATTTGTGCTTAACCTTAACTGACGGCCGCGAAGCTAAAATGAGGTACCTATATGTTTTCAGTCATGTCTGTCTGTCTGTCTGTCTTTCTTTCTGTGTGAGTGTGTGTTTTGCGTCTGTTCAGGCTCTCACGTTTGTATGCCTCGATATAGGAAGTTCATTTTTGGTATGTAGATACATCTGTATAATATCTCGGCTATGTTCGTTGGTCAAGGTCATCGGACCAAAATCAAGGTCACAGCAATAAGGTCATTGTGACCCCATGCATTTTTGAAAATCTATTTGTTGGTTAATAGCTTTTTCACAATAAAGCTAGCTCAAATCTGGAAACACTTTCCATGTCGGTAATCAAATTTTCTACAACTTTAACCCCTGCACTTTTTCGATTTGAAGCACTGTTTTGGCCCGAAGTACTTTGAAAAACTTTTGATGGCTGTTGTAACTGCATGGGTGCGTCGTATAGTATCTTTTGTGAGAACAAATTTGTAGAAATCTTAATTTTATGACACGTTACCCTCCTGAAAATTTTTTGATTTGACGCACCGTTTGCACATAAAAATTATTTTTATTTTTTAGACGTGGCCAGCGGTCGTCATGCCTTCGAGTGAAGGCCATCTTGTTAAAACTAAATTAACATTACTGGATTAATTATTATATTAATTAATTATATTAATGGATTTTTAAATTTTTCTTTGTTGTTGAAATAAATACATTTTCAGTAAACTACGGCTTAATATACACTATTAATGGTTAATTTCTTTTTCAGAGAACTATAATCTTAAATATTGAAAAAGATTATATTCATATGGCCATGGAATCTATTACTAAAAAAAGGAAGATAGCAGAAGAAAAGAGGAAATTTAATATCAATGGACGGAAAAATATTTTGTGTCCGAGTTATTTGGCAATATAATATGTCTTATATGTAATGATAAGATTAGTTTATGCAAGGAATACAATATCAAACGTCATTATGCCTCGAAACATGAGTCAGAATATCAGACGTTTAATGAAGAAAGAAGAAAACGAAAATTGAAGAATTGACAAAGGCAATTAGGTCACAACAAGCTAGTCTTCAAAAACATGTTGTTAAAACTGGAACATGTACAAAAGTTAGTTACCTTATACCTGAAATTAGCTAAGAAAAAGGAAAACCACTTGTTGATGGAGAATTAATAATCAAAGAATGCATTGTTATTGCTTTTAATGAGTACTGTCCAGACAAGGTGAATTTAGTAAAGGAAACATGTCTATCACATCAGACAACTGGTAGAAGAATTGATGACTTGGTGATAATATTGAAGGCACACTGAAGGACAAATTATCTGCATGCGTTCTTTACAGTTTAGCATTGGATGAAAGTACTGACCAAAGTGATACTGCACAATTAGTTATTTTCATTAGAATGAATTGATATAAATTTCAATATTATTGAAGAAATGTTGGACTTGTGTCACATAAAGGGCACAACAACAGGCAAGGACATATATGAGTTTGTTAATTTGTCATTAGATAAATTCAATATTGATAGGAAAAACATTTATTCAATTACAACTGATGGTGCTCCTGCCTGACTGGTAAACACAATGGTTTTATTACTTTATTCAAAAGAGTCTGTTGATCATGAGATTCTCAGTTACCATTGTGATACATCAACAACAATTATGCTCAAAAGCTAAATATGAAACATTTGATGACTGATCTTGTCAAGGCTGTTAACTTCATGAGATCACGGGGTTTTAAATCATCGCGAATTTAAAGCATTCTTGGACGAAGTTGGCAGTGAATATGAAGACGTAGTATATTTCTCAAAAAATTTAGATGGCTCAGTAAAGCATCAACCTTAAAAGATTTCAGTTATTGTTGCCTGAAATAAAAGTGTTCTTGGAAGAAAAGAAGCAAAATGTGGATTTTTAGAAAATGAAGAATGGTTAAATGATTTATCTTTCTTTGTAGACATCACAACACCAGAAGTATTAGCTGAACTTAATTTGCATTTACAAGGAAAGGACCAGTTATGTTCCTCAATGTTTGAGCGGATAACTAGTTTCACAAAGAAATTGAACTTTTATTTACAGCTAAAAGCTGGTAAAATTGTACACTTTCGTAGTCTATCTGAAAGAGAGAAAAGTTTTCTGTAAAATATGAAAAAATATACTAAATTATGTGAAGATTTGCTTGGAGAGTTTACAATTAGATTTTCTGACTTTAGAAAGATTGAAATTGAGTTAAAATTGTTTAATGATCCATTTTCATTTGAATATGATAAAGCACCAGTGGAGTACCAACTTGAACTGATTGAGCTGCAAAGTCAAGGGGAAGGTTTAAAAACTTTCCATAGGGAGAACACACTTCCTTTATTTTATAAGAAATTGCATTCTCACAAAAATGAATTCAATCAAATTCTAAATTTATCCAGAAAATTATTATGCATGTGGGGGAAGTACATACTCTTGCGAGCAGTTTTTTCAAGCATGAAAAACATTAAAACTGCAGAAAGAAATAGGTTGACTGACAGACATTTAGCAAACATTCTTAGAATTAAGAATGCATCCTTCGATGCAAATATTGAAAACATTATGGCTGGAAGACAAAGTCAAAAGTCTCATTGAATTAATATTGGTTAATAAAATTAAATGTTTTTATGTATAGCTACATATAAACATTACAATATTTACAAATGTTGTAATAATGTAAATAAACTGTATTCATATGGTTTTGTTTTATATTGTAATTTTTCCATTAAATTGTATTAAGATATTCTGGTAGTTTTGCGGCCCAGTTAAATATTTAAATTTGCAATGCGGCCCATTAAATTAAAAGGTTGGACATCCCTGTTCTAGATATTGTACATTGTAAATTTGGTTCTCCTCATTTTAAGTGTTGATAAGACGTATGAAAAACACAGGTGTGTCTCGTTTGACACATATTTCTAAGATTAAAAAACTATCGGGTTAATGGGTATTAGCATGGATGCATTCCTGGGTTGTATTGTTGTTATGGTAATGGGTAGTTACGGGTCATTTTTTTCCTTTCGGGTGTTAATGGGTTGTAAATGGGCATGACTTGTAGTTTGTTGTAATTCAGGAGGACGTTACTCCGAAGAGTTTTACGAATTTTTAATAGTTCAAGTTCATTGTGATTTCTGATGTCAGCTTTACTTGTACTTAGTGTAAATTGTGTGCAGAATACCATCTGAGTTTTTTGTAGACATATGAACTTGAGTTTTTGTTTTTATATGGATCGCAACTGCAAAATGGTTAGGGATTTCATCGTTCACACTTAAGCGATAGAAATGGGTTACTTTGAGTTAATGGTTTTTTTCATATGATTTTGGGAATTGTGACATGGGCTAATTTCATACGAGATTTGACCCGTGTGTTATTATGTTATTATGTTAACTATGTTATGATGTGTTTTGTTGTCTGACGCAATATCTTTGAATATAGAGTTACAGAATAAGGGTTTATTGTTTAGGATTTTGTTTTGGGGAGGTATTTAGTATATCGGACCGAACGGGTCTGATCTCTTTCGGGTTGGGATATGTCAGTTAGGATTTAGGAGAGGTTTAGGAAGGTTTTTGATAGGGATATCGAATTCGAGTATTTGGGTTTTTTCAGTTCTCTTTTAAAAAATAAGGGAGCTGTACCATGAGTAATTGTAGTTGTTAGGATCATAGGAGCGATTGCCATTAAGTCAATTGCTATGGTGTTTAGAATTAGTTGGGTATTGCGAAATATTCATAACCGGAGTAGAACCTTGATGTCTTTTTACGAGATATGATACCTTTCAGATGTTTAGGATTGCCTTTCGTTGTTCAGTCTGTATGGATAGGATTCTCAGTACTTTTTTCTGTTGGATAGAATTTTTATGAATAGTTCCTGAGAGTTAGTGTACTTGATAGTGAGTTGACTGTGGAAATTCTGGGTACAAACTTGGAATTGTTTCACATTGAGAACATATGACCTTTGCACTAGTAGTTTTATCTGGTTCAATAATAATATGGTATAGGGAACAGACGAGTTACTTTTTGATATGACGGTCGATATGACCGACTCACGGAAAATACCACTCCCTCGAAATGGAGAGGTTGGAATAGCTTCACCGTCCTCAACATATGAGAAAGCTGTCAACGTTACTTCTGCACTGTGGTGGGATGATCCAGAACTTTGGAGAGATGTCGGGAAAGATGTTTTCATGTTGCCGTACTTTCGAGGAGACGTTGGGTTGGCGCAAAAGGATTTGCGAGCGCCACTTTCAACATGGGCTTGTGCAGTTGCGAGCCATTCATCTTCGTCGGATCCCCTGGGCGACGCAAGAATGCATTCAGCTTGGACTGGTGCAGTCGCAGGCCTTTCAGCGTGAGGCAGTACCAGGAGTGAAATCGTCTAGATTAATGCGTTTCTTGAATGAACTGGTTGTACTATAATATCTGTGTTATAAGATATATATAAGTTTTGCACCTAGACATTTTGAGGTGGGGTCCACCTCAGGTGCGTGGACCGAGCAATCTGTAAAGGCTCGCGAAGGTGACCTTTGAAAAGTTGGGTCAGTTATTCGCAGGGTCCATTTTCACTACATGCAGCAGATAGAAAACTGCTGAAATATTCGCATACCACAAGGGTCGAAGAAACCACCTTGGTGACAAGACACGGGCTTTCAAATGCGTTTTCAGCAAAGAACGTTCTAGAAGCTGAACCAGTTACAAAATCCGGTTTTTGAAGGATGCTTCTTAATAATGTATGGTGTGTACGTGTACTTCGTGACGCCTCAAAGTACAGAGGCGTGTCTTGCCGAACTTTGACCTCGAATGATGTCATACAAAAGTACGTTCGTTCGTGCATTACATAATGAATAAAATGGGAGGAACCGTTGTTCGAATTGGACTTGTGAGATCCGATTCAGGCGTGTCTGAAGATATGAGTGATTTTTCACATGGAGTCTGTCCCAGAGGACTTGTGGAGTGAGTAAGAATTCATATACGTTTTTAGACTTTGTTTTTCAGAACTGGGAATACACGGTATCTCCTGTGACAGTGGAAGATGTATTTCTGCAATTTTTTACATTTTATGATTTTTAATGTGACGTTTCTTCTTTTCACAGGTATTTCTGTTCCACTCCATTCCTATTCCTTTTCCTCTCTCCCTCCTACAAGGATGAGAGTGGTATGACATTTGAGATGACCTGTTTTTACCGTTGACCTGTTCATGATTTGACAGATGAGTTATTTTCTGTATTCCCTTAGGTATTTGAGTGTTTATGATTTTGGAGCATTATTTCCTTAGAAGATTTTCTGATAGTTATGGAAACATTGGATTTCATTCTTCGTAATTTTTAAGAAGTTATTTTTCGTTGATTTTGTCAATAAAGGGTTTTAGTTTTGTACTTAGTATCTCATTCCAGTAGTCCTTAGATTTTAGTTAGGGGAAGATATGACTTATGATATCGGCTCACGTTACACATAATGTCTCGGGATAAGGCGAGATCAAACCTCTGTTCATAAAACAGAGACTTAAATCAAGTATAGGCTCAGAAATGGCCTTTACATATATATATATATATATATATATATATATATATATATATATATATATATATATATATATATATATATATATATATTACTAAAAGGACCTCATTCAAACTGGATGGTTTTTAATGGAGTTTTTATTCAAAAAGTTACAAGCTTTCTTGGACAAACAGTCCACATTATCAAGTATCCGTACAATGAGCAAACGCATAGTCCGGCTGTATTTATATCTGTGTGCTGGGTACTTTTAATCCTATAATCGCCTAGCTCTTCCTGTGTGACCTCCACCCTCTCTTGACCTTGGTCTTTCTCTGATCCCTGGTTCCAGATGTCCGTTTTCCGTGCGTTCTCTTGCGTTTTTCTTCGTTTCCTTGCTACTGTGGAGTATATGATTTTCTAGATATGCTGTCTTCAAAGCCGTTTCCGGTGTTCCCTGCCATCGTGTTGTTGGCGCAAGTTATGAGCGTTCTCTACAACCAGTCTAGATGTTTTGTTGGTGTTCCTGTACAGAAAACTCATATTTTCCCAGTCTATTCTGTGATCATTTTCCCAACAGTGTTTGGCAACTGCCGACGTCTGATTATAATGCCTTATGTTCTGCAGATGTTGTTTGCTTCGCTCTTTACATGATTTGCCAGTTTCGCCATAGTACCCTTCTTCACAGTCTAGACACGCTGCCATATAAACCCCCTCTAATCTCTTCCCCCTCTACCGACTTTTTGTTTCTAACTATTTTATTCCTAATGGTGTTTTTGTAGCTGCCTATCAATTTGAAATTATTTAGCTTCCTGTTGATGGGTGCAATAGAGTTGTTGTCGG
>NC_089785.1:1759396-1766896 GCF_040412425.1 Macrobrachium rosenbergii
GCTTGCCCAGAAAAATCCTTAGGTATGTAAGTACTTCGATTCCAACTCCTTTTATGACGCTGATGGGTAGGGGAGTTAGATAAAATTCGCTGGTATGTTAGGCCTTAGTCGCCTGCCTGGGAAAAACCATTTATGCCCTTCGTGCCCGAATTGCTAACGACCTTGACTCTCACTCGAAAGAACCGGGTTCAGTCCTGTGGTGAGTTAGAATATATATATATATATATATATATATATATATATATATATATATATATATATATATATATATATATATATATATATATATATATATATATATATATAATATATATGATGTATGTACTGTGTGTGTGCATTGGCTGGGAGAACCTCCTTTGCATAATATCAGAATTCCCACCTTAAATATATATAATATCAATTATATATTATATATATATATATATATATAATATATATATATAGAGATATATATATATATATAGAGTTGGTAATATATATATATATATATATATATATATATATATATATATATATATATATATATATATATATATATATATATATATATATATATATATGTGTGTGTGTGTGTGTGTGTGTGTGTGTACATATACATGCATATGTTTGTATGTGTATGTGTATACGTCAATGGTGAGTATAAAGGGCTCTTTTTTTATAAGCAATCCGTGTACAGTGCGTCATTTTTGGAATTTCAGTCTTTATTTGGACAGTTGTTCAGGTCCAAGTTAGTCCAGATCATCCAATGTGGACCATTTCTGAAATTTTCAGGATGAAACTGGAACAGATGGTCCACTTTTGCCAATTTCTAGTTGATATTGTGACAGATGGTATTTTGACTTCCTTTTCAAAATATGGTGTTTTTTTATTTATAATTAAATTACCGGAAATTTTCATTTATGGAACGGAAATCTACTCTTCAAAAACATAATAAATTAGAACTCTCCGTGGCCATGTAAAAATGAAAGAATACATTCAAATGGGGCCGAAAAATATGATGATGAAATCTGCATATGTGATTTGCTGCTGCCATAGTGAATACATGATTGGAAGAGGCGGTGCATTCAAGTATCAGTCGACCACGTCTGAATCGATCCTTTCTTAATCATATTATGTTTTATCCATTATGAACTTGATTAGTATCATATAACAAATCAACAATGAAAGTCAGCAAAGCCAGAGAATTATATGTAAAAACAGTAATGCCATAGAAGACAATTCCGTCTCATGAGCATTGTTCTCAGTTTATTGAATGCATGTCGGGTCTACTTTTCCGGTCATGCCAACCTTCAGGTGATTGTGAAGGAAGTTATTTGGTTCCATGGAGTTTTCTTTTATTTTTTGTGAATTTTTTAATGCTTGCTTAAATACAATATGTAATCTAAGTATCTGAAAGAAGATATTCAATACTCTTGTTTTCTGAAGCATAACAAGTGGCACTGCGGTCATGGGTATTTGTGTCTTGTCTTCAGCTCGAATAAGCAAACCAAGTGAGGCAAAATCTCTGAGCATCGTTATTTCAGGAGACTGTCTCTCCTTAGTGTCCCTCGAGACGGATCGTTAGCACCCAGGTCCTTCGCCTTAAAACTTTATGATCTCATATTTCTGAAGCAAAATATAAGTAAAACAAGCCGGTGAGTTATAGTCTTTTCATGTGGGCAGGATGAAGCTGGGAAAAGATATTTGTGGTAAAACACTGGATTTTAGAGCAATTTTTCTTTTACTTTAATTAATAAAAAAAAAGTCTTGGGGAGGAATTAGAAAATTAATTAAGATAATTATAATTTTATATTCCACGGCGAGTAGTCCCGTTAATGCTCATAGTCACTGTATTATTTTTCGCGTTATTCCCTTGATATTCATTGTTCCATCTCCCTGGTATCCATTCACTCTCACTTTCATTACAGTCCTTACACTCTCTCCAATTCACGCATAAAACTGGGCGCTTCTCATCAGTATCATTAGGTGCTCCCTAATCCAATAATGATTCATTCAATTTTCCCATGAAATTGTGCCCAATTTTTTTCCCACCTGTGAATTCTTATTGCACCTCATGTCCACTTTAACTCTACAAGACATTTACTTTACTGTGTACTGTTGCACACAGTTAAATAAAAAAAATTACTCCCAAAAATATTTATGCTGTAAACACTGTACATTCAGACTCTAACTCCTAATACAAATTATCTTTAATGAGTACTTGATGACTCCCCTTTCCGCGCAATATTGTCCATCCCCGACAATATTTCTGCAATGTCTTACTTTCCTAGAAAAAAAAAAAATTACACCATGCAAACATAAACTGTTGGACATTGCACATCTTACATTAGCCTCAGACACCTTTTCTCTCATAAAAAAAAAATATATATATTATTTCTCTTACTTTTTCTGTGGCACCTTACTTTCATGCACACACCTTAAACAACGTAGTCATCTAAGCAATTATATTTCACCTCAATAAAAATATATGCACCTGACTTAATTTTATACATACATATATACATATATATATGTATGTATATTATATATGTATATATATGCATATATATGTGTGTGTGTGTGTGTGTGTGTGTGTGTGTGTGTGTGTGTGTGTGTGTATGGAAGCTGTCATGTAAGCACAATTCTTGACCAGTCAAACATATGTTTTGCCAAAACCTCTCTCATCATCAATGTTAAAAAAAGTACATAATAAGACAAATTCCCAGTGCATTAAAAATAGAAACTTAAAAGTAAGATTAATGAAACATGCATACTGTGAGAATTAAGAGGAATAAGGGACTGTCAGACTCAGAGCCACAAGTTTCCTATAACAACTCGCACTATGTTCCATCCTCAGGGCAGTGCCTTGGTGGCCCATAGTTTTTATTTAGACTAGATTAATTGGGATGGATCAAGGATTATATTTAGTGACAATTCTCACGTGAGGGGATTGTTTGAAAGCGCTTCCATATATATGGGGAAATCTTTCGAGGTTAATAAGAGTTTCACAACTTGAATAACCTTTCATTAACTGGAATGTTGCCAAAAACTACATTAAACATTTTAATTTCAAAACTGACGTTGATCGCGTGAACCCTGATGCTCTGCCTCGTCTTCCACCCACCTCTCTCTCTCTCTCTCTCTCTCTCTCTCTCTCTCTCTCTCTCTCTCTCTCTCTCCAGATAGCCAACGTCCCTGTGGATGTTTCCACCTATGCAACGCAGGCTGCCGAAAATAGGATTAGTGCAGCTGCAGCAATGCAAGTTAGAAGATCGAGGAGATCTGCAACTGCCAGCTGAATATTGAATTATGAATGACCTAGCGACCCCCAGCCCTGAACTTCGCTGACAGGATGTTATCCTCACCCGCCTCCCCCCTTTCTAGCCTCTACCCAGAACTGCTCTCAGCCAGACTTGTTTTGGACGTGAACACCGGAAAGCTGTTATTATCGTATGGTAAACTGTGGTCTGAATTCTTAATTCCAGTCCGTTTTTAGATGTACTTTTTGAGGCAGGGTATTGCATAGGATTGCGCAATACTTTCATGCAACTGAGTGGCACTGCTATAAAAAGGTCAGATTACTGTAAACAAACGCTAAAAAGTCAAACCATTTATTTATGACCTGATTACATTATCAATAATATATAGAAGATTTCTGGATTGCAAATAGAAATGTGTCACACGTTGCGTAGAAAAAATAAAGGTGTAAAAACGAGTGCTGAATTTTATTGAAGTTATTGAGGTGTGTGACGTCAGAAGCCTTTTTCATTTATTTCTCGTCACCATCAGATATCGTCGTGATAATCGCATTCCATATGAATTTTACCAACGAATGTGAAACAGGAAACGTCAAAAGACAAACGCGTGTGCGGAGAGATGAAAAGACACGGAGCCAGAGAGCCAGAGAGAGGAATTTTACATTTAAAACGAAAATATCATCTGGAGCGACGGATATCTGCATCAGAATAAATCAAATCACTTCTGTTAATTATTACAGCTATTAAAGCTACATCACGCGCAATGGGGCCTTATGTAAAGTCAAATAAATCATAGCATGAAAAAGATGGCAAGAAAATAAGCAAAAGCAGTTACCGAGTCAGGGTTCAGTAAATGATACATATCATAAAAAAAAAAAACAGGGTAATTAATTTTCTCACAGATTCCAGCGACGTAAAACGAGATGTTAAAATCATATTGAAAAACTTCTTCCCGTTGGCTTACTATGATTTTTTTTTTTTACTTTTTACATTAGTTTTATGTAGATGTGTGATGTCTCCATACGTGTTAATGAGTAAAATTAGGCAGAGAGAATTAGGTTGGCATAAACTATCATTGACGGGTTTTATTGATGAGACGAGCTTCTCATTTCAATCATGAAGCTTTCATTGTCGGTGGTAATGTACATTACTAACCTCGGATACCCGGAAATAATAATTGCCATCAGGCCATCGCTGGTCGAGGTCAATTAGTGCTTGTTTATTTGGAAGCAGCAATATCCGGATGACCTCTTTTGTTCTTCTTCAGCAGTAGAATTGAATTGAATATAGAATTTAGGCCAGAGACCAAGCACTGGGACTACTGAGGTCATTCAACGCTGAAACGAAAATTGACAGTAAAAGTTTAAATGGTGTAACAGGAGGAAAACCTAGCAGTTTCATTATGAATCAATTGTTAGGAGAGGGTGGAAAGTAAGAAGGAAAAATAATATGCAAGGATGTACAGTAAAAAGAACGAAAGGGGTTTCATCTAGCGGTCAAAGGCACGTTGCAAAGAGCCTTAAGTAATGCCTACAGTGCCCCGCACTAGGTGCACTGACGGCACTAGCCGCCCCCCCCTCCCCCAAGGAAACAGTAGAATTGAAACATGTACATTACGCTATGCATAATGCAAGGCAATGATACAATAACCTAATAGTAAACGGTATTTGAGTGCATTTCGAAATGTTCATTATCCTTAAAGTTAAAATTATAGACCGCTTACTTAGTCCAGCAGGAAAATAAAAACATTCATATAACAAGCGTTGTCCGTATTAAGTGAGCAGTAAAAATTGTGAGACCAAGTATGTATAAAGCTTAACTATTATATTAAAGCCTACTTTTATTTATGTGCAAGTGGTATGAGTAAAATTTACAGTAGTAAGCGTAAATGCTCCAGGAAAGAAAGAAAGCGAGAGTAGCAGCGAATGTTTTTGGGAGAGTTAGAATCTTTCCCACTGAGTTTGAGAATCCGACAGAATCCTTAAGCTGGGCCATTTAAATGCAAAAGTAGACAACGGAAAAGGAGAGGGCATTGTTGCAGGTTTGGAATTCATGAACCAAGAGGTCTTGAACGAGATGTGTTTGGAAAAGGTTATTTTATGTGTAAGTATGGAGTGAACAGAGGATCAGTTTAAAGAACACAATAATGAGAAGAGCAGTGCAAGCAATATATTTGCAATGTTTTGTGTACCTCCGACAGCACCTCTTCATACCATTTCAGCCATCAACTTCAGCTTCAATATATTCTGTGCTGGCGCATTATCTTACCCTATACAAATTGCAAAACACCGAGGAAAAGGTAAGGCAAATAAAAGCATAAGTTGAAGAGGAAAGGGTGAAATTTGCCTGCAATTGCAATCAAAACAAGTATGTTTGATAAGACAGAAGTGAGATTTACATATGAAGAGAAAATGGTTGAAAAGTGGAATAGGGTCAAAGGCACGCAAGAGCAGAAGCCCATGTAAAATCAGAGGAGAGAGTATTAGCTTTAAAGGATGTGTATGTTTGCAAACGAAATTGCAGAGAGGAGGAAATGAGAGGTCTGAGTTACGGGAAAAAGAGATCATTGGAGATACAAATTGATGACAGAAAATATCATCTACAATTATATGGTCGGGTAGGTAGAGCAATAAGAAGAAAGTGGGAGGGAAAGTGAAGGTAAATAATGCAATAAAGGGGTGAATATAAGCAAGATCTTTATGGAAATAATCAACTTCGCAGGAAAGAAAATGAAAGAAAAAGACATTAATGGAAGGATACTTTCTAAAGCAAATGGAATCCTTGGTCAAAGGAGTAAATATTATGAAGATGCTGAATACGGAAGATAGTACAAAGTAGACCTAATTGATATGAAAAGGAAAGGGGTTAGGATGTTTGGGAATCCCCATTTGGCTGACTATGAAAGAAGTGATGATTGCAATGAAAAGGTTTAAGGTTTAAAAGGCGCCAAGACTTGGTGGGATGAGAAATGAGGTGCAGTGATACTCTGGTGGAAATTTAATCATGTGGCTGACCAAGATTTGTATAGTATTTATACACGAGGGAAAGATCTGGAAGTGAGAGGGTTGATTTTATATTTTTTTCATTAAAGGTAACAGTGGCAGAGATTATCATAAAAGTTATAGGGCACAAGGATACATTGAATGCCAAGTAAAGAGTATTGTAGGATCTGGACTGAATAAGTAAGAAAAATGACCGATGGATCACAGGGAAGAAGATTATTGGTTTAGACATGGAAGAGGGTGTGTGAATCAACCGTTTGCTGAGATAAGTTACTGGTACACTGGAGACACTTCCTTTCGGACTTCTGACGGTGATGGCAGCATTACTTTGGATTTCCGGATTATTACAGAAGGGAGCATCTCCCCATCAATTTCCCCCAGTGTCACCTACCGGAGGAAGCCGTTCTTATTGATCACCACCAATCCCATAGTAGAGCCCTTGAAAGAAAAGAATAGTTAATGGCACGCATTTCATCGCCAGTGTCCCTAGAACAATATTATCTCCGATTCCCGAGAGAGAGAGAGAGAGAGAGAGAGAGAGAGAGAGAGAGAGAGAGAGAGAGAGAGAGAGAGAGAGAGAGAGTATTTGTATAAAGTTCAATATTATAGTATCAATTCGAAGTTGGGATGACATAGTTGTTCGACTCACTTTCACGTACATCGCGAAAGTTCATAATTGTGAAACTTCCCTTAGCTTCACTTTGCAGGATGATCTATGTCACTATGACGGTTTCATTTATTTACAAAGTTACGAAAAGCAAAAATCCTTAACAAAAATTTATAGTGCCACCACAGAGGGCCAGCACTAGACGGAATATAATACATAAAAATAGCTGCCAAAAGCAAAGGACAAAGCCCTCAATTTTGAAGTTATACATTGCGAAGGAAGGAAGATTTCAATCAAATACCACAAAAGCCTCTTCCGATCAGAGAGCCTTATTTTCCTTACGCAAGCAAACATACATTATCGAAAGATAAAAACAAGTAACATTCACTTCCACCAGAGATTTTGTCGTTGCCGTTTTCGTGTTTGTTGGTTGAGGATTTTCTTATCTAAAATTCATATAAAAACAAGAGATGTAGTGAACAAAACATCTGAAGGGGAAATACATACATACATACATACATATACATATATATATATATATAAATATATATATATATATATATATATATATATATATATATATATATATATATATATATATATATATATATATATATATATATATATATATATATATATATATATATATATATAT
>NC_089785.1:1771896-1776896 GCF_040412425.1 Macrobrachium rosenbergii
ATTGCAAGAAGGGGGGCCACGCTGAAGCTGAGTGCCGATACAAACTCGGCACTAATAAGCAGCCTAACCCTACCAGCCAGAACTCCGCTCCCGATTCATCCGCTCAGCCCTCTCCTCCAACAGTTACTGCAGGCCACCGAGCCCATCCAAAAGGCCCGTGCAGATCCTGTGGGGCTGCTAGCCACTACAATGCTGGATCTCCGGCCTGTCCACATCATGTCCCCGCCACCAAATTTGTCAACCTAATCAGCACTTCATTTTCTGCTGCTGGTCCGCACCGGATCCTTTACCCCGAGAGACTGGAAACCCAGTTCATCTCGGTGGCCCCTCTTCAGAGCACTAGCCTGCCAGTGACCCTTCCGGTCACAGTAGACACTGCGGCAGATATTAGCCTGATCGCCAGGGCCCAAGTGCCAGCCGGTGCTGTGGTTGACGAAGAAACGCGGTGGGAAATGAAGTGGATAGAGGGCACACCATCACCGTTCCCACGTCCAACTCCAGGTAATGACACCTTGGGGCACGATACCCCACCGCCTTGGCGTGGTAGGTGGAATTCGGCCCGGAGTGGTCTTCTTGTTGGGTCGGGATCTTCTCTGCGGAAGCCCGTCACCAACGCCACTCCGCAGCCACGTTACCTCCTCCACGGAAACCCCAGTTGTAACTCCCAAAAATGACAAACCTCCACCTTCCGCCCACCAAAGTGGTCCGCGGAAGGGGCGCCACCCAACCTATTTCAGGCCTAGCCCTCTCCAATCGCGAAGGGCTGGCCCACCAAGAGGTCCTCCTCCGCGAAGAGAGATTCAGGAGGAGCAGTACCGCTGCAGGACGTGCAAGCGGGCAGACCACTCCACGAATTGGGAGGGCTGCCCAAGCAAGCAACGCCCAGCGGACGCCCCCGAACAAAACTCTAGGAGAGGCTACGATCTCCTGCTGGGGCAGGAATCTCTGCCGCAGCCAAACCCAAGTCGTCCGAGAGGTATTGCACCTCCGGACCCCTTGTCAGGCATGCCTGACCTCAACTGCTGCCAGTGCCACTTGCGAGCACTGAGCAGTGCCAGACTCCGTCCGCCACGGACGTTGAGCTACCAGTGGAAAAGGCCCCTATGCCGGGTCTAAATCATGAGGCGAATCCTCCTCCGGGAGATTTAGGATTCCCCATGCAGTTGATCATCGCGACTGGAGAGCCTCCAGCACCCGAAACTTCTTCTTTGCAAGATTCTTCTTTGCAAATTTGACTCCAGGATGAACCCCTGGAGGATCGAAATGGTACCCCCCCTTGGAAGACCAGGAACTGGCATCCTCGGACGCAGAAGTCGAGATCGCTCTCGCTCGGTTGTCGCAGCAGCCGGAGTAGGGAGTCCTCCCGCAGCTTTTTGCAGTTGCCCCTGACTTCGCGCCCGCTAGCCCTTCTGGCCTGTCCCGGAGTCGGTGCTCTCATCACCTGCTAGGCCAGCTACTGATAGGCCTTGGAGGAAACCGAAGAAGAAGAAGAAGGGGCGGAAGAGAGCCCAGTAGTTGCCGAGCTATACGCTCATCCTGGCACTAGTGCCCTCTCGGCACAGTGCCCTAACATCTACGAGTGATCCTGGCCCCTTGCCCAGAGGAGGTAGCCAGTGTGATCTCTTCCTTTCATTGTGCATAGCCTAGGCCACCTTAAAGTACGGTACATCAATTTAGTAACCTTGTTCTTTCCACTTACCACCGAGCCGCAGTAATCATGTAAGTAGCCTAACTAATTTCAGTAATCTTCACTATTGTGAAACGAGCCACGATGCTCGTGACACGCATGGCCTAAGACCTCAGTGAGGCACCCATTTATCATATGAGGCAACCCTCATGAATTAACTAGTAAATTTTAATTGTATTAAACATAAACCATGTTGTAATTTAGTTAGAATATTAACTCTTATGTTGGTGCTACGGTCGGGTTAGGATAGGTTAGGCTAGGGAATATCATAGAACGTACCACTAGGCTAGGTCTAAAACACATCATGATTGTAGGAGGTAGCCTATAATAACCGGGAGCACCTTCTAGTACTATTAGAATTAGGTTAAGTAGTGATTATAGCTCATATCCTATCTAGGGTTAGGTAGTTCTGTAGCTAGGTAGGCTAACCAGGACTAATCTGCTCAGGGAAGGAGAGTAACCTACGAGAGGCGAACAGCTTGTTTAGTATAGACCTTCACGCCCGAAAAGGGAGTGAAGGCCCTCTTAAGGGGGGGAGCTTTTACAAATATTATTGCTGTTCGCCCTCGTAACTTTTGATTGTAAAAATATCAGCCTGACTGAGACCGGGAAAAGACATTGTCTATATAGGTGCGTCTTCAGTTCAAAACCTTAACGTCCGTTGGAGAACGGGATAGGTAAGTTAGGCCTTTTACCCTATAGGAAAATTTCCCTATCAGCCTTAAGAATAGGTGGTCCTAAGGTCCCTTTTTCCTTCCTACCTGTCTCATGGCGAATGTTTTGAAAACAAGAACGTGGACACCTGGGGTGACTGTTGTTGACCTAGGCCGGTCCGAGAACTTCAGAGAGAGAACCAAGCTTTCGGAGAGATAACACGTCCAGTTGGACCTCTTCCCCCTTTCTTTGTCTATTATTCTATTAGTGAAGTGAAGAAACAATTGCGAGAACTCCACGTCGGTCGTTGATGCGCACAACGTTCGTCCTAAGGTAAAGTCGCTTTTTGTTCAAAACTTCGCCCATTCTTTTATCCTTTGTTTTCTGTATTTCACATTTTTTCTTTGTTTTCTTCCTTCAGCCACCACTTAGGGTATATGTGTTTACAAAGTCTAGATTAAGCATAATTATTTTATTGTTAGCTTCAACCCCATTATTCCAGTAAAATACCTAGGATTTAGGGTAAGCAAAATCAGGTTAAATCTCGATGCTTTTGTATGCCTCGCGTCCGAATGTTTGGGAGAACCGTTGCGTTTAAAATCAAATTCATCTCAAATATTCTTTGTTAAGGTTAATAACCCTTAACTGGCGACCTTTGCTAATTAACGTCTGTCTTTGAGGTTAACTTTTGGCTTCAAGTGACAGGTTACGTGTAATCTTGGTTTGCAGGGCCGTAAAATTTACGTAAATTGAATAATACATGATCAACCAAGACTCTCACACGTAACAATATATATATATATATATATATATATATATATATATATATATATATGTATAGTGTGTATCCTAATTCTATAGCAATAATTACTTATACCCCATCATTTCTACCTCGGTTTCCTTAATATATGACCCTATCTCTCTCTCTCTCTCTCTCTCTCTCTCTCTCTCTCTCTCTCGCTCTCTCTCTCTCTCTGTTTATCTAACAAATCCTCCTTATTTTCCATCCCCATCAGTATATGTATATATATATATATATACTGTATGTATATATATATATATATATATATATATATATATATATATATATATATTATATATATAATGTATATATAATATATATATATATGTATGGTTGTGTGTGTAAATATAAAGGATTTTCCAAAATATTACTTTTCCTCTGAGGACTATGTACGATCCATCAACACATTATTTGAGTGTTTTTATTTCCCTCTATTTGTCTTTTTGTTCTTTCTGTTTCCCTTTATTCTTTCTATTTTCCTCCTCCTCGACAAACAACACGGTCTTGATATCATATGACCGAATGTGTTCGCTTTGTCAATGGAGTCCTTTGATGGAGCCAATTGAGACGCCCATTTTTGATGGGCTGAGACGGGCTGAGATTGGGCCGCGTACGCAAACATCTCTCTCTCTCTCTCTCTCTCTCTCTCTCTCTCTCTCTCTCTCTCTCACATATCGGATACAATTTTTAAAAGCTTGAATTCGTTTTCCTCCGTTCGATGTGAAATGCCAACAACTCTCTCTCTCTCTCTCTCTCTCTCTCTCTCTCTCTCTCTCTCTCTCTCTCTCTCTCTCTCTCTCTCTCTCATACTCACACACTTACACACAAATCAGATACGATTTTTGAAAGTTGAATTTGTTTTCTTCTGTTCAATGTGAAGCACCAGCAACTGCCTCTCTCTCTCTCTCTCTCTCTCTCTCTCTCTCTCTCTCTCTGTAAGATAAGATCTTGATGGGTTTGGGAGATCCATCGGCACTAAAAGAAAAATAACTATGGCTTCGGAACTATGGTATTTTTTTTTAAGTGTCAGATCCAATCTTTTCTTTTGAGACGAGTTTTTTTATCCATTTTTATCGTCAAACGCTCGGTCTTTTATACATTTTAAAAGCTTTTTATTTCAGTGTCCAACTTTGATGTTGCTTGTCGGTCACCTGAGATGTTCGCTGGGACGTATTAGAAATGATACATATATATATATACTATATATATATATATATATATATATATATATATATATATATATATATATATATATATATATATATATATGTATCAGAGTCCTGGTCCAAATCACACACCAGGAATCTTATTCCCTTTAACACCTTGCCCAATTTTACAGACTACCCTTGGGTAAGGGTTAGGACAGGTATAAGGCCTACTTAATCCAAACCAAGTCTTTCAATAAATTTTATAATTCACAGGTCTGCTTTTCAGTTTCATTTCTCAGATGTTTGGTTTTAAACTTTAACAAAACCATGAAGTATAGTATACTATGTATTTTTAGTAAGTTAAGACCTAAGCCACGCCCACAAGATCGTTCATAGTTGCCTGTTGTTGCAAGATATGGATTTCGGTTTTTCAAGGGTATTTTACTGATTACGTTATACTCTCTCTCTCTCTCTCTCTCTCTCTCTCTCTCTCTCTCTCTCTCTCTCTCTCTCTCTCTCTCTCTTCATAAATGAAAATTGAAGCATTCTTCGTTGTTATTCGTCATTCAGTGTTCATTTCCGACGAATGAAAGTTAGGTATTTTAAAAGCCACAGAATTTTCCTTATGCCATGACATCATCTCTTTAACCTTTTGCTGATTCACCCGGAGCTGCGTTTCCTTCTCAACATCCTGAATTTAACACAAACT
>NC_089785.1:1779396-1781896 GCF_040412425.1 Macrobrachium rosenbergii
AAAAATCATGCTTATTCTTGAGACTATCCCCGGTCTGTTAATTCTTACCTAATTCCTTCCTGTTCATTTCCTGTTCCCTGTCTTTTCTTTGTTTCTTTGTCACTGTCCTTCGGCCAAGACATCCTGTGCCGCAGGGGAGAGAGTGCTATCAGTACACCTCATGCGGTGTACTGTAGTCATTATTTACCCCTTTCGTTCCTTTTACTGTACCTCCTTTCATATTCTCTTTCTTTCATCTTACTTTCCACCCTCTCCTAACAATTGATTTACAGTGCGACTGCGAGGTTTTCCTCCTGTTGCACCTTGCCAACCTTTTACTGTTAATTTCCCTTTCAGCGCTGAATGACCTCATAGGTCCCAGTGCTTGGCCTTTGGCCTAAATTCTATATTTATTTCGATTCAAAACGTCCTACAGACATTGGTTGTTCGAGTGAGAGGAAGTGGGTGCAATTATTCTATTTGCTAACCTTCAAAGCGAACACTGGTATCGGTTGGTTATCCCAAGTGTAATGGTCCACACCAGGCCTCTTATCGTTGACACCTTATCACGTAACGTTTACTAACCAGCCTCAAGAAGATCGATCGAATTTTTCGTGTGCGGATGCTGCTTGCAGTATGCCATGCTTGTCGCTGTAGATGGTACTTAAAGAGGTTATATTAATAATAATAATAATAATAATTAATAATAATAATAATAAAACTAATTCGAGAGATTGAGAAACTACAATACAAACTAAATGGCATCCAGACAGCCATACTGTTCAATGAAATAATAATAATAATAGAAAAATGAATAATAATCTTATATCAACTCATTCCGTTAGCCAATAGTCGCTGCATAGCAGCTTGCACCAGGCCATTACGACTTGATCTTTACCCCTGCAGAAAAATTATTTTATCCTACAGTCGCTCATAATCGCATAGATGGTGTCACACAAGGACAAACATGTGCAAATTAAGATTTTGTGTCCAGTACCGGGAACTTAATACTAATTTTATAGTCACCTCATTTTAAGAATATCACTCGGCCACGCCCACACACTCCCTACCCCATCCCGCCACCCCCAGCCAAACCCCCTCCCCTCTTTCACGTAATATTTACTCATACGGCTGGCAGCGTTGTCCTTATCATGAGCCGGACTCCTCTACCCATCTCCGGATGGGTGAAGGGTGGGGGTTTCTTCCCTCTGGAGTCTACTACTCCTCCCTGGGACGAGCGAGTTGCACAGAGAGAGAGAGAGAGAGAGAGAGAAAGAATTACTAATTGTGTTGTCCTGAAGAGGACACTTTCAAAAATATGTTGATAGAACAGTTGTAAAAAAAATATGTACCAATTTACAGGTTCTAGAGCCTCTTTTAGTTATTGAATGAACGACCTTTCGATGTTATCATTGTCATAGCCAAGCAGCAACTGATATCGTCGGAGAGTGCGATACGATAATGTCACGCACTATCTATGGTGCCAGGGAAAGGGGGCGTGGCCAAGTGAGATTCTTAAAATCCGTCAACCTTTCTTTTTTTTATAGTTGGAAGATGCTAAAAGATTCCCCAAAACAAGTTCCAGTGACTTCGACTTGAAGTCTGTTACAGGTTCCGTCTACTCCTATTTTTTATAATTAAAGAAAAAATATGGTGCTACTTGTTATCTATGTACCTTCTACTCTGAGGTGCTAGTACTAAACATGCTGGTAGCTCCTTGAGACACTGTGTTTTAGTACTAGCCTCTCGGGATCAAAGTATTATATACACCCGTTTCTATATTTTGTGGTAGACAAATTATATTAATAAACGATGTCTTCGTGCGGCCGTCTACTTTACATTTACCATATGGTGTTTAGTGCTAACACCTCGGAGTAGGTGACGCGTTGATAGCAAGCCAAAGTAGCACCAAAAATATTCCTCTTCTGTCCGAACCTATGTAGGAAAGAGGTTTTCTTCTTACAAACGCACTTTGATAAACGAGCACCTCTCTCTCTCTCTCTCTCTCTCTCTCTCTCTCTCTCTCTCTCTCTCTGTGTTGACTATATATCGAGGTATCCGTCAATAATTGTGATGAGAATCAATAACTTTTAGCATGTTCGTACGATGTACTTCATATTTCATAAAACAGACAATTATGGGAGAAAATCATTCGGTTTTTAAGGAAAAGATATCTGTTGATGTATATATATATATATATATATATATATATATATATATATATATATATATATATATATATATATATATATTTATTTATATATATTTACATATGTGTATACAGTATAATATGTATATATATACAGTATATACTGTATACACACATTATATATAAATGAAATATTAAGTCTATTATCGCTTTTTTATCAAACTCGAGACCAGAGGTCTGTGCCTTGGCCAGTACATTTGTACTTATTGTTCATAATTCTCTTTGGGTGTAAGTTATTTCAAGATAAAGTGAATTGATATAAATGGGTATTCGTGTCATAATATTTGATTGCATAAAACGTCGCCTGTGAAT
>NC_089785.1:1789396-1806896 GCF_040412425.1 Macrobrachium rosenbergii
TTGGTGGTGAATGATATTTCACCGCACAAACGGAAAAGGAACACATGATTAATATTCTGTATAAATGTACTTGTGTACTTGAAAACAGAGAATCCCACAAATCCAACGCCCGTAGGCACAAAATCAAACCTCTTTTTTGAAAGAAGTTTAGTGTCACGGGAAAAACTATCAAACTATATTTTACAAAGCATAAGCGGTGGACTAAAGTAGTTCAACTTACACGGCTTCCTAATACATCCAAGGTGGTTTCAATATACTCATAAAAATAACTTAACAACGAGCAGGAATGATTATTTATCACCAAAAGAATTCATCGAAAATGTAAAGTACCAAAAAAATTCTGTTAATGTTTATAAAAGTATATTGTAGAATATGATAGAAATTTATATTATTAAAGTTATATTGGTAATTTTTTAAACATATAATTATGAAAATAACGTAAAAATTGTCCATTGAAAATGTTAAATAAAAGAAAGAAATGTAAGTTCTTACTCACCATATATTGGGCAAAATGTTCACCTTAACAACTTTAAACCTTTTTCTTTCATTTAAGCATGCACCCTTCCATTCGATAAAAGGAATTAATTTACCAATGCCCTCGTCCATTGTAATCTTGGCTTCCAGAGACAATCTGTACAGTTTTGCCTGTCATGTTTTGCTTATTCCGAGACTCACCGTGTTTCTCATCGTACTTTCATTCTTTACTCTTACTATCAGAACAAAGCAAATGCTTCCATATTTAGGCCGACAATATTAACATACCATGTCCTATACCTGTTTTCATTTGCTCTCATAACTTTAGCCTTTCTTATATGATCTTCAATTTCTCTTCCCGTACTTAAGAAATTTCCGCTTGCTTTTTGTGTTTTCTTTGGGCTGTTCCTAGTGACAATTCTGTCTCATCTGCTATCCTCAGCTTTCCACACTTCGCTCACGACTTATTTCCTTATCGCACAACTTTGCAGCTAACTTATTGTCCATTGTCTGGCTTCTAACACCACTCCTTCCAACACAAATAATGTACTCCAACAGTGAGACGTACTTTTAGATGATCTCCTCTTCCATTATGCAATTTGCACTTTAAATAATATTTCTTTTACCATTACACTCATAATTTCCTTAACCTAGCGCTTTCTGAATTTATTCTCTCTTACCCTCTGTAACCACAAAGATTCCCTGCTGAGTCTATGAACTCAATCTGCTATTTTGAAGTATCATTATTTAATCGTTCATCTGCATGTCTTCAACATTGCACATTTTCTTCATGTGTTCACTCCCCAAAATAATTATGGTCTTCCCATTATAATCAGATTGCATGTAATTAAAAAGATTTCATTAAGTTTTATCACATTTCATCTTTTATGCAATTTAAACTGTATCCTACTGCACAGTAAAGTCCTCGCCAAAATCAGCATCTTTTTCTGACAACAAAACTACAGTAAATACAGGACTGATTCTAATTCCTTCAAAATCGCATTCTGATTCTGATGGATCAAATGTTCTGAGTGATAGATATTAATAAAGATGCCCCCATTTGCATCTCACCCATTTTTTGACATATATCAACTTGGTGATGACTCTCCCAGAAAAAGTGCTATGCTTAAGATGATATATCTATCACATGACAAAAAGATAATTTTCTCCATTTTCTCTTTGTTTCTACAATAGCATTTAAACATTATTCTTTGGGCTTAGTTTTTCAAGAATTTCATATCCTCGGGAACTGGAACCAGACTACACTCATGGCTGACTAAGGTCTAAACCAATTTGGGAAAGACCCCAGTCCAATAAAATGATCTTTTTGCAGATACTATGACTTTCTTCTTCTGGGGGCAATGATCTTACTACTGATGAGACATGTAGGCGTTAAAGACTGCTCACACCTGCACCTATGCTAAAGTCCTTGCCAAAATCACAGCATCTTTTTCTTTTATCTTATGTTTACATTTGTTGAAAATGTTCTATATAATTCATTTTGTTAAATTTCACAATGTTTATGTCATTTTCTGTTAAATTTATTATAACATACATTCTGTTGCCAAATCCCATATATTGCTGATTTTTCCCATGTGATATTGAATTAATACTTGTATATTTAAATGACTGACCCGCTAGAATTAAGTTAAGGTGTTTGCTACGATCACACAGAGTTTCTTTAGTTCTCTGAAGTGTTCATTTCTGATAGGGCCCAAGCAGTGTTAGAAGTGGCTTAGATCACACAAGTTTTTTAGGATCCATTAGACACGGGATCTTTCTTTAGTGCAAAGTTGTGATTTTCCTGTCGTCATCTCTTACAGTTCTGAGATGAAGGGTTATTGGTAATGTTAACCTTGTAGATTCTGTGGTGATATCTTTTATAAGTCTCGATTTTAGAAGGCCATTGAAAGCTAATTTAAAACTGAATAAAATGAAAATTAGTTATAGATTTTACATACTTTTCATTAATTAGTTTTTGAAGCAAAAGTATGCAACAACTTATAAAATACATTTAAGTATGTTGCATAACACCAAACTTTTCATGATCGAAGAGAAAAACAGAAAACCCGAAATTTCCTACGTAAATAGAATAGGACTAAAGCATATTATATATCATTACTTTAGACATTCATTTAAAGTTGAGATGTTACTTGATTCCTTAAATACAACTGGAGTTAAGAAAAAAAAAATTCATTATCTTGTTGTTCTTTGCTAATAGTAAAGCCATTTATTTTCGATTGATGTATGTTATAAATCATTGACACTTGGTCAATCGGGGCTGAATCTGAAATCTTTCGGCATCAGGAGAAGGATATTTCCCCAGTTAGAACTGAAACCATAATCATAGAAACATTATATCTATCTTTACTGAATCATTTCAGCCATACGGTTTCCTATTCATATCCGATGGGTTCTCCCTGCGATTGAGAAGTGTCTGCGTGCCTTGATTCTAATATTTTTTTCTGGACTGCTGAATTTCCACCCCTTTAGAATGCATTCATTTCTTCTCTGGAACTCATTCGCAACTGAAAACCTCATTAACTAGGGTGACGAAGGGACAGTACGATTTCTTTAACCGTGATTCGAACGTCCAATATTTGAACGATTCACACCTAAACCATGGAAACCGGTACAACAGCATCATTGCATGCCTTCTCGGTGCCTGAAGGGAGGGAATGTCTACTTTTATCTCACCTTTATCAGGTGATTCCTGATGACAAAGTTAAGAATTTTAGAAGCAGTGTTTTCATGAATGACAAGAAAGAATCCAGAGACCGTCAAAAAGACCCAAGATAATTATGATCTTTGTGAGGTCTGAGGATCCCGAAATTCGCCTGAAGCAAATTGCACTCTAACAGTTTACGGCCACAGCAACACTTTTCCTGTATCGTTCTCTGTGAATTTGTTTTTCGTGGTATAATGCTGGGCAAGATGTCAGTTTAAACTGAATACTTTTACTTTATTCCAAACATACAAATTTAAAAGCAACAAAATCAGTGCCAAAGTGACATTGTGAAGGTATAAGAAAATTTCCCTCATCAGAGTGCCAAGGGCTGGGAATATGATGAAGACACTTTACGTCATCGAAACCTCAAAAGAAAAATCTGCTGTAAGGCAGTACTCTGTGTCATCTTCTCTATTAGAAATATGAGGAAGTTAAGAACAAAATCTAGTGTCAGAAAGGAAGTGTAGTAAACAATTTTTCTTCGTAGTCCAATTTTCAAACATTGCTATCACTATTGTTGAGGAAAGAACCTTTTCTAGCCATTCCTTGCCAACCGTAAAAGCTTCATGATCAGCTATCTAATTTTCATGAAAGCTCTGGCCTTGCTTTCCCAAAAGAGACTAAGCACGTATAGCGTCTCCATTTCATTTCTTTGACTCACTTTAGCAGACCCCTGGATTAAATTTTTTCTTAGAGCTAACAGAATCCAGGGCGATTAAAGTTTTGTCCCTATAAGGAAAATATATACAGAAAGATGTGAATTGTAAGAGCGAAATCAAAGTACATTCAGCCATTTTTACAGTAATTTATCATTTAATGAACATGGACAAGACTACCTCAAACCTTGTCAATAGCCAAACATCAAGAATAATTTCAACATTTGAAAAGATTTTATCATTCTGAATCATTTGAAGTCATTGTTAATCCATTAAAAATATACGAAATATGTTATTCGGAAAAATATAAATAATTAACACTTATCCTTACAGCTGATGTGTTCATTATAGAAGAGATATATCTATGTTCAATGGTTATAAAATAATCTACGCGCCATATTTTAAACGCTAATGTTTACATTGTTTACTTTCTAAATAGCTATAGTCGTGTGTCCCAAATCCTCTACCGCTCTGCCACCAAGTGCAACGCCCGTGAATATTATTATTATTATTATTATTATTATTATTACTATTATTATTATTATTATTATTATTATTATTATTATTAAACCCTTTGGTATGGAAACAGATCACAGTAAACCCTTTTTGAAATTAAACTTCTGAACGAATATGATGTTCATCTGTTAAAGTAGCAGAAAATACAAGAAGGTAGAAAAGGAAAAGTATCTAATTTCTTTAGAAAACTAAAAGTAATCAACAAATTAATGAATAGATAGATAAAAATTTCAGTAAACTATCAAAATACGAGGAGAACGTTGTTTAGGGTAGAAAATAAAGTGAGAAGTCTGACAGCGAGGCACACCTATTGCCATTGGGCTGCTGTTCAACAAATCTGTCGGAGCCCAAGTGGCAGTAAAGGAGGATCAGGGATCGATTGTGAAATGTTAAAGGTCTCCGTTAAGATACGCCATGTAGAAAATTTTACAAACAAGAGACCATCCATCTATGATACAAGTTATACCTGCTAATATTAGGAGACCATCTACAAGAAATCCACACGGGAGAACAGTATTCTAGTAAAGGAAGGACAAATGACCTATACAGGTTGCAATGATTTTACCACTGTTATAAACATATGAGGCCTTACGAACAATACCTAACTTCCATGCGACATTTCCTGACACTTTCAATAGATGTTTGTCGAAAGTAAGATGTGAGTCAAAAGTTACACCAAGAATAACTTAAGCTTCAGACTTATTCAGCAGTGTCCCATCCACCTGAGGGAAAGGATGGGATGGAAATTCTGTATGAAATCTACTAATCAACAGCGTTTTCGTTTTACTGGAGTTCAGCCTCATATCCAACTGACCACACCATTCACTAATCCCCTCCATGTCACAAATGAGACTAAGTGCAGCTTCATTTCTCGCAAGTGGAAACTTTATTACACCCACAAGTGTTGAACTATTGGCATGCTGAACAATCTTGTTTTCCAGGACAACGACCATGTCACTTGTACAGTATACACTAAAAATAACAGCGGACTCAGTACACTACCCTGTGGAACTCCAGACTCAGTTACGGTCTTGGTTCGCTAAAGATCCCATCAACAGCAACCCGCTGCTGCCTACCAGTGTACAGGAAAGGGATCTTACTCTCTGAAATAATCATTTGCTTCGCCCAACAGTCAGTGTCCGGGCTGTATGAAAGATTCGCGAAAAGCGTTATTGGAAACATGATCCTTTTCTAATTGATGCTGCCTGACAGTGAATTTTGTAATAGAATGATATTCCAGTTTGTTGGATGGAAACATGAATTAGTTTTCAGAACCAATCTAAAAAATATTTTAAGTAAGTAGGAAAGAAGTCGACCTATAAGTGGTTAGCCAGAAAAATAAATCAGAAGTATCTTGCATGGCAGGAAAATATTTATCTAAATTTTCAGGCCACCCAGTAATTTACTGCATATTTTAGGGAAGATCAAAACGTAGTACTTTTGATATAATAATGGTTTGGTGTAAAGGAAATGACGTTTGATGCTTGGAAAAAGCCCTTTTTAAAGTTATCTGACATATGCTGTATCACACTATTCTCAGGTTTCAACATTTTTGTCTATTGGTTAAATTCTGTTTGGTTTCACTAGAAGACTTCCTTGCTTGACATCTGAAACCATAGTTTGCTCTTTATTAGTGACTGTCCATTTATTTCTGCCACACGCCTTTCCTTGCTAATAATAGGTCACAAAACTTGACTTCATATTTTGAGCCAGTGCAAAAACATCTCCCAGAACGATATTGCCTTTCATTTTCGGCTGTTGTTGAACTATGAGTTGTTTTTGTTACATACTGCCAATCCCTCACCAGGGAGTACAGCTCAAAGGTAGAAACTGAAACCTTTTCCCTTAATCGTTTGCTGCATGTAAACAACTTGTTGTTGCGAAAGGTTTTCAGATGGAAAAAGTTTGTAAGTTTGAGGAATTTGACTGAGTTGCGCCTGAAGCAATTAAACGATAAGAAAGCAGTGAATGGAGAACAATGCGGGACAGTTTCACAATTTTGTTGATTTTTGGGCTGACTCGATTACGTGTGGTAGTGTATTAATATTATCGCAGACATACATTGGAAGAGGTTTTCTAATAAGAATAAACAAAGAATAGAGAACAATCAGTATGTTTATATCTAAAATTCTTGCGTGACTTCACAAAGGTTGAGTTCAACACATGTGATATAATTTAGAATTTCGCTCGTCGTCAGGAGCTTTAGGGTGAAAGGCACCATTGCCTTTTGTCTTGTGATGGTGTATTGAGTCATACTGCTTCTAGTCATCTCCCCTAAATATTACTATTTATAAAGGCGCGCGCGCGCGCACGTGTTTGTGTGTGTGTGGGTGTTTACTGAAAATCCATCACCGCCACCAGGGCCCAGGTATGAAGAAGCCAATGCTTCCATTGCACGCTACAATGACCGTCGCCAGATATGGAGTGCCAGAGCTGCCAACATTAAACTCCCTTCCAACCACCCAGAGCTGCCGCCCTATAGAGGCCCATCCATGCACAACAGGACCAACCTCAAGGTCATGTCCGAAAGAACACCACGTCCAAGGAATCCATAGGGGTTGGCCCCAACCAGAAGCGGTTTCATGGCTCCTGATCAGTGCCAACATTCTAAATTCCATGAAAATTCGCCACATGTTCCCTGTGCCCTCTCAAAAGCGCAAGGTCAACGACAAAACCGCATTTTCTGCGTAAATTTAAACGCCCTTGGGTGTGGTCAGCACTTGGATAAAGAAGTGCATAAGAATGTCAGAATACGATCAGATAAGAGATACTAAATAAGCCGTTTGAGTAACCCAAAAATGTTTGAAGGCATGCAGTGAACCTTTCACCGTTCTGTTTTAAAAACAATATTTTGATAAATTCATCGTTGATTATCTAATATTATTATGATGACACTTACATTCTAATATTTCAAAATTAATAATTCTGATATGTGCACGATTGATTTTTATAAAAACAAATAAAAAATGCGCTGAAGTCTCTTCGGCTCAATCGAGTTTTCAGCCATGGACCTGTGATGGCCTGTCCTAGATCGTTGCCAGACGTACGGTCATGGCTAACTCTAATTTTAAACAAAATAAAAACTACTAAGGCTAGAGGGCCGCAATTTGTCATGTTTGATGACCGGAGGGTGGATGATCAACATACCAATATGCAGCTCTCCAGCCTCAGTAGTTTTTAAGATCTAAGGGCGGACAGAAAAAGTGCGGACGGACTGACAACGCCATCTCAATAGGTTTCTTTTAGAGAAAACTGAAACCAGAATTTTTAATAGCCAAAGGGAAAATAGAATTAAAAATATCTGCGGAAATCATTGACGAAGCCATGGACTGACAATTCCCTCCTCTGTCCTCATTCATATTCGCTGAATTTCGTTTAATCAAGGAACGTGAGCTCTTTTCTCTAGAATTATTTTGCAATTCTATTCTGAAGGGAAAAGCAGGCAGCCTTTCCCCTTTTGAACAAAGCACTCAAGTTTCAAACTACGGAGGCAGTAAAGCGTGAAGAAAAGAACGCGAAGGTTTATGCAAGAGCAACTCAGTTGCATGGATTTACAAAAACGTTTCAGTCAAAGAAGTAATGATAAAATCAGAAAATTACTTTTTCATTTATTATATTTAATAATGTGATATCGCAATAATACCACGGTACATCTTTCATTGTCTACCATATCCTGAAAATTTTTGGTTTGATGAATAAAGATAACTCAGTTAATTTGTAATTTTTGTCATATACGATGGGATTCTTTTTTGAGGAGTCTGACATAAGGTTTGTTAGAGAGAAAAAGTTGTTTTTATTGCTATTTGTATAAAAACTGACACATTTCATAAAAAAATTTTATAGTGATTCTCAGGGTACACATTTATTTTTCTTACCTACAGATTATTTCTGAAACTTATATACTCATATCATAGTCTACTAACTCAGTTACTCTTCTGGCGAATTATCCGAATATTCTGTAAGAGAACGAGGCTGATACAGTAAATGGCTTTCTTCGCACTCTTGGTCTTTTTAATCCCTTTGCATTCGGTTAAAAAACTTCTTATTTCTTGATTATATCATTAACGTGTGCATTGTTAATTTTTGTCTCTGCAACCATAAATTATTCCGATGTTGATGGTATAAATTATCATCCGTTCGTATATTGAAATATGAACTTAAGGCTTTTATCCAGAGAAAGCCAAGAGGTGACAAGTTAGAATCTTCATGTGCAGTCTTCATATTCTTATCTGTCAATATATATATATATATATATATATATATATATATATATATATATATATATATATATATATATATATACATATATATATATATATATATATACATAGTCCTATATATATATATATAATCACGTATGATATATATATATATATATATATATATATATATTATATATATATATATATATATATATATATATATATATATATATATATACATATATATATATATATATATATATATATATATATATATATATATATATATATATATATATATATATATATATATATATATATATATATATATATATATATATATATATATATATATATATATATATATGTATATATATACAATATATATACATATATACAAATATATATACACACATATACTATATATATATATATATATATATATATATATATATATATATATATATATATATATATACTAATATATATATATATATATATATATATATATATATATATATATATATATGTAATTTTAAGAATTTCAGGTGGGGTCTTGCTAGATCCATGGAGGTATACTAGCATGATGTGCAAATTACCTTATTTACCACAAAAATCTGGACTCTGGCCTTGGGGACAGCTTAAATTACAAAAAACAAATTATGCCTGAAGGGCTACTTCAAGGGGGAAGTGATTAGATAAACTGGGGTTTAACTTAATTCATTATGTTTACAAAAGAAACATCGGGAGAATGGTAGCGTAATTCTGGAGTAATGAGGCGAAGCAAATACAAATGGGTTGCCTGCTTCAAAGTTGTTGAAATGAAGCAAGGAGGGCTGCTAAGCACACAGATGATACGCAAGTCCACAGTGAAAACTCCTAATCTGTAATCAAGATACTTACGGTTAGTTAACTGGCTCTAGCACTGTAATGAAGGAACTGAGGAATTGCACAGAAGATCCCTAGACTAAACTCGATTCCCATGACTCAGACATCAAACGATTATGTTACTCTTCTCATAACTGCTTTGCAAATTAGACAGCACAAAATATAAAGCAATATAGGTCTCACTGTAATTATATCGCACTATGAAAGGAAAGGAACACAGTTGGAGAATAACGGAACATGGCTGACAAAAAACCTTAAATCCTGATAATTTACCTTTTCTTTAGAAGCTGAGGTTCTTCTTATGAGGGCCAGTGAAGGAGCAAATTAATTCACATCAAAAGTTACTTTTTACTGCCAGCCACGTGTCTGGAAGAGGCAGTGGATAGAGCAAGGCACGGAGCTCTGGAGTCCGTGGCACTGCCGACAATTCTGAGCCTAGCGTCTCGTCCAGGAGCCTTTTACAGTGACGGAAGTTACGGCTTTCTCTTCCTAAGTGGCGTTGTGATCGCTTTGCCCATGTGTGAACTGCAGGCAGGATGGTTTCAAATTCAAAATGGTGGAACGCACTTGGTCCGCCCGCCAGCTGGCCTGCCTTGGGCGACGATTAGCTCTTGGCAGGGGTCCGTACCTGGAATTTTAGGGATATCCGACAGCACTTTGGACAAGGAAAGGATATAAATGGGTTTCCCCCCAAAAGGTAGTGGTGAGAGGTTTTAGGGGTGAATATCTTGCAGTAAATCATACTAAATTTGCCTTTATTTAATTGCTTAGTCCTTTACTTTTAAATTTAGTGCAAAAACGTGGCTTAAAAAGGAATATTCTTAATAATATATATTATATATATATATATATATATATATACATACACATAAACACGCAACACACACACACACACACACACATAGTATATATATATATATATATAGTTATATATATATATATATATATATATATATATATATATATATATATATATATATATATATATATATATATATATATATATATATATATATATATATATATAAGGGTGTGTGTGTGTACGTCTCTTGTGAGTAGATGATATTTCTTTTGGTTCTCTACATCTATTGTTGTACTTTGCTTCTTTCCGTTTCTCAGCAGCAGCAATCACAGTTAATAAATTAAATTTCTCTGATGATAACTTATATATTTCCACTCTTTTAGTCTGTAATAAGAATATTTATTGCAAGATATATATCTTGAGATAAATATATAACATGCACAAAATACAACTATATTTACCCATGTCGTAATTCCGAGGGAAAAAGGAACTTGGTTCAGAATACAGAAAAGACTGAAATAAATTCTCTGTCTATTGGACATTAAAAATGTTATGATTTAACCGCATATGAACACTGAAAATGAACTAATTTTTCTGTTCTTTCCTGATAATAATAATATTATTAATTATTATCGAGGGATCTGGTCAAAAGTTACACCAAGTTCATATGACTAAAGGATTTTTCTTATTATTTTGTTCTTTGTTCAGTGAATTCCACCTCTTCGGTGTCTTTTGCCCTTTTCAGTTTTCTGTAAAAGAAAACCAGTGAGATGGCTCTTTGTCTGTCAGTCCGCAGTTTTTCTGTCCGTTATCAGATCTTAAAAAGTACTGAGGCTAGAGGCCTGCAAATTGGTATGTTGATCATCCACCCTCCAATCACCAAACATACCAAATTACAGCCCTCTAGCCTCAGCATTTTTTTTTTTTTTATTTAAGGTTAAAGTTAGCCATTACTTTCATCGACATTCATTTGACGAAAGGATTCCAAAGAGTTCTTCAGCAATGATATCAGTTACCAGTATTTGAATAAATCTACCCTCAAACTACGAGAATTGATATTACAGATCTTCATTGGTTCTTATCTTTTACAGGTCTCAACTGGAGATGGCATTTCTCTCACCTTGAGTGAGAAGTTACTAGGGATTTCTGATGTGTTCCTGATACTGAAAGGCATTGAATAAAGCAGATTATCAGAATATAGACAGTATATCAAGCATATATGCAATGATATATTAGCTACTGTAGATATACAGAAATGTCCAAACTTAAACCTTGTCAGTGCGAGAACATTAAAATTAATGTCATTACTTGAGAGGATCGGTTGATTGGAAATATCTTTTGATTGAATTTTTTCTTTATTTCGTAACCTGCTAGAATAAAGAATCTACTCTACATCCTTATAGTGCAGCAGATTGCTGTAAAAATCGTTCAGATAGTGAAACGTACATGAAATTTGGCACAAACATTCCCAAGACTACGCCTCTTAGAAAAGGGCGCTGGCCACCTGAGGAATTCAAGATGGCGGCTATTTTTCAAAATGGCCGCCATCTATGTTGAGATTCACTGGTTTGGGAGCATCTATTGGATGGAATATGCCAGTTTTTTTTTTTTAAACCTCGACTTTTTAGGTTAGTAAAAATGTTCCATACCACATTTTATTGAAAACCCTTACTAAATGAATTGAACCAAGATGGCGTACAAAATGGTTGCCATAAGTTTTTTCTATCCACAGCGCTAGCAGACATAGAGACCAACTGTTTTTATTTAATGGTATATCGATCAGACAGTTTAACTGATTATGTTATTTTCAACTGAAATAGTAATGGTATGGTCACATACAACATTGTGTCTAAGACTGTAACCATAAAAAGAAAAGAAGAGAAATATGGACTAAACGCAACCAATCTATGTATAGGTCTCTCAACCTACACCTTTGAAAAATTCGAGGATAAGAAGGTAGGCATAGCATGACACGTTGGATGCTCAAGCTAGATTATCTACTGAAGAGAGGGCAATATTTATCTAGACTTCACATTTGCAAGTGCACAGAACTGTGCAGGGAAGACCCAGCTTGTAGCACTTGCACCTTTCCCGACAGCCTGCTTTGCATCCACATTTGGTAAGCTGTTGGCAACTCTTGGCTAAGGGCGAGTTGGTTGTCCAGAGGACTTGCCATGCTTCACCAGACTTTTGCTGACACTGGGTGGCCTGCCCCCACACACAACCAGCCTGGTACGCAGCACGCTTGGTGTGTTGGAGGAGAGCTCCCCTGGTTGGTGGAATGGCCTCATATGCCCTTTGTTTTCTGGCAAACATATCAAGTCTAGCCTCATCCACAGTGCTACAGTGCTGGATCTTTCATACATAAGTATGACAAACCTCTCCAGGACCTTCAGGTCACCTTCCTTGAGAGGGTAGTGACTCAGTTTGAGAACACAGGAGGCCTCTGAAAGATGTTCCATGTCTGCCAGGCTGTCTTCTTGTCTCGTTCGAAGGCTGACACTGCATCACAGCCTGTGAACGCATGGAAGAGCATGCCATTCACCTTCTCTGGGCCCACAGAGAGTTGCACAGGTCATGCACAGCACCAGCGCAGGCTCTGGCCTTGGCCAAATGCCACCCATAGCTTTCAGTCTGTAGATTGTGGGAGAGTGGAGAAAGCACTGACTGCAACCACAAGAACATTCGTGTCATTTGCTTTAACCGTGATGGTCTTGGCTCCATACCCTGTGGCATATCGGCATGAGAAAGATGCGGGTGTCAGCTTCATGAGAGCACTTTTCCAGTCCTGAATAATGAGTGCTGAGGACAGCAGACCCTTTTCAAAATGATAAACATTTTGGCAGACATCTGGGCAACTTTTTGTTCGCCAGGAACTGGAACAATCTCTGTCTTGTTGGCATCGTGTCTTAGAAATTGCGCCGCTGGATGGAATTGTGTTCTTGTTCGTCACCTGCGCCTTCCTCCTGACCACTGGAGCCCTTGGTCCTGCTTGAGGTTGATGTATTGTATACATCAAATACAAGATGTGATGATGTGTACTTGGTTGCCATAGGATTGTATCACAGGCAAGAAGTTTCAAAGTATAGCCCTCAAAGGTCTTTCCTTTCTTTTGGTGGTAAGGCATGGACCAAAGCTGATCCATCTACAATGAGGACATCATGGTTCTTTGTCTTCTGTAGTGTAACATGACTCTCCAGGACCGAGGTCACATATTTCTGACATGTGTACAGCCTACCACTCTACTAAGGGAAGCTGGAATGTTTGATTCTGCAAAGAAGAATTCCTGCAGGACTTACATTCACGCTCCTGACAGGATATAAATAGCTTTGAGAAAGCTGGCAATCCTCCTTCAGTTTGCTTGACTGTTCTACAGGAGCAGCTTCGCCTGAAGAAGTCAGTTCTGTTCTTCTCTTTATCGGCTCATAGAAGGAGACTGCATTGTTTGCCAAAAGAGTCTGAAAACTTCTGAAATTTAGTGCGGCTTCCTGTCAAGCAGGTGTCTGTGAAGTTCTGCTGAGCTGGTGGGCAATGTCTTTGTTGTCAATGAATATGATCCTGGCTCTCTTCCTGAAAAGGATTCTGGCAAGCAGGAAGCCAATGACAGCTTGCTGACTCTTCTAAGCAATGTCTTCTGTGCATGAGGTTTGTTCATGGTGTGTTGTCTGCTCATTAGACTCTTACTTTGAACCTCTGTTTCAGATGCAGACACCAAGCCGATGATCTCTGGGCCAGCCACCATCCATCTTCTGAGTGCTGACGGATCTTTCAGTCAGCCCAATGGTTCGCCATCAGCCTTTATAAAGGCATTGGTCTGCTCATGAGCTTGGTCAAGAGCCATTGCTGAGAACTGGCGACTGGTCTTGTGCACAACAAAGTTGCCAGCCTGAACTCCTTTGTGCAACTCTGGGTGTGAACTCTAGGTAAGATGCCTTTAGGTGAATAGGCAGCAAACGAGCATAGTTTGTATTATTGTTGGAAAAGAAGTAGGGTATCAGCTCATGCAATGCCTGGCAGTAGAGGACAAAATTGGCCTCACGGAAGGACCTGATCAGTAGAATATCACAAGTCCCATAGACAACACACATGTGCCAGAAGGGAACTGTGGACTCTGAAGGGTCTTCGAAGGTCGCTGACCACTCCTCAAACCTAATGCCTGCTCATTGTTGTTTGCTTTCTCAGCACAGTAGTCAGTGTATGCTGTCTCAGAGTTTGTAAAACTAGAGGCTAACCTGTGCATCTGCCGTGTCCTGGTTGGCCACTTGCAGCTGACAGGAAGGATTCTGCAGTTCCAGATGAAGCAACCCCTGCCTCACCAGAGCCCTGTCCAACCACCGCCAAGAAGAGTACCAAGAGATGTCATTGCTGCCATCTCAATGTGCAGAGACCACACCAAACATTACCAGATACTTGTCTTCGCCATACTGACTGTGGCCACTGCCACTGCACCTGCTTGCTACTTAATAGATTGGCTGATCAGCTGTGATTATGGGCATCTGGTTCAGAGTAGTGACATCCTGCACTTCTTCTGCATCACTTGTTTGATCGTAGTAACAGAATGAGCCTGATCAACGCAGGAGAGAAGCAATGAAGTTATGGTTACTTCAAATTCTGGGCTTCTTCTTCATTGAAGCGTGATGAGCGACCACGTCAGATTCACTGCATCATCTATTTCCTGGGTGACTATGATCTGCTCCACACTGATACTCCAGGCAAGCTGTGCATTCCCAAGATATCTGTGGTGGCTTTGGTATTGCAGTGTTTGGTGGCACAGGGTTCTTGTTTGAAAGGAAGCTGGTGAGATTTGTGAATGTGTCCGCAATTCAGGCACCGACCTCACTTTCTCAGGTGCAAACTTTAGTTGCTGTCTTCCTGTCCAGTGTTCTCCTTTGGTGGGGTGCTGAAATATGGAGATGCTAGTTCCATGAAGGAGGTAGTGGCAGTAGTTGCAGATGGGTTGTGGTCGATGTTGTCCATCACTGCAGTGGTGAACAACCCTTTTCGTACTGGGGGACAGACCACACCCTCCTCCATATTTGCTAACTGTGGCATCTCCTCACTGTGCAGAGACCTCCAGTACTGTCATAAGAGATACTGAGGCCATACTGATGTAGCATTTCAAACTGTGTTTCTCTTCCTGGTTTGGCATAGACTTGAGTCCCAGATCGAATGAGGTTTCTGTCTTTGGAGCCCATGAGTGTTGCTCCCTCTTTGTATCGGGAGTAGCAGTTGAACTGCATGAGCTGTGCAATGGCCTGGTTCGACTTTGATGTTCCAAATCGTAACTGTGACCTGATGTCAGCCCCATGCCTCAACCACATCCCTGCAAACTGGAGCAGGAGAGGAGGCACAGAATTTCGTACACAAGCCTCAGAAAATGTGCCATCAAACCAGACTGATGATCACATAGACTTTCTGAGAATATTTGCTGCTTTAGCAGTCATGAGATAACTGCCTCTTGAAAGATCAGATGATTGAGCAAGTGCTTTTCCCACATCCTTTTGAAAATGCAAGTACACATTCTGCCAGATTTATGAGCCCTCAAGTTCTGGACCGCTGTAGTTTGTTCTGAGCTGTGGAATTTACACTTGGTGACTCTACACCCAATTGTTCCAGACGTTGTTGGTAGAGGTGGCAAATATCTGCCAGCCGAAAATGTGACTGGATCATCTGAACAAAGGTTGTTTTCTAACAATGTATGTCATCAGTTCTGGACAGAACTAGTGGATACACACCTCGATTCTGGACTCAGTGCTACCTTGGTCTTTCTCAAGGCTCCTCAGGTAGGACCTTTTTCTGCTGTAGAGGGTAATAAAGACAGGCATGGTGATATTTAACTCCTGTGAATGACATCTCCACCAGTCAACGGCAAGGAGCTTATCATCAGCATTCTGCACATTCACGCAATTTCAAGTCAAGGCCCTTAGTACTAGCCTGTCTGATGATCAGATGCAGGTGCCATTTTCACAGAAATGCAAACCATTGTCATGACTGACCACGCAGTTTTGCACGACTAGTCTCAGTGTTGCTGGTCTGGTCTAGTATATATATATATATATATATATATATATATATATATATATATATATATATATATATATATATATATAAATTTCTGACTCACGTCGATCGAACCCAGGTCTCTCAGGTGGAAAGCAAGGGCTTACCCACTGGGCCATACAAGTCTAAAAGAAGTTGGAACCTGAGAGCAACTGCACCCAAGGAATTACCTGGGCAAGCTAACTGCTTGCATACCAGCGAGTTTCCCAACTTCCCGACTCAGCAATGACCCAATAGACAACATTTCATTCGAATTATCCCTCTGAGTGAATAAGATAGAAATCATCAACACATAACACGTGTGGAACAGAAATAAATTTCTGATCACGTCGGATCACCGTCCAGGTGGAAAAGAGTACCATCAAGCCACAAGTCTAAAAGAAGTTGAACCCGAGAGCAACCGCACCAGTGAATTAAGCAACCGTTATAACAGCGAGTTTTAATCTCCGATCAGCACAGACCACATTTATCGAAATCCCTTCGAGTGAATAAGATAGAACATCAACACAACACACGTGGAACAGAAATATCTTCGATCACGTCGGATCGAACTCAGGTCTTCGTGGAAAGCAGGCGTTACCATCAACATGTAGTTGAACCCGAGAGAGCACCACCGTGAACAGCTTCGGCAATCAAAGCCAGATCAGCGAGTTTTCTCAACTTCTGATCAGCAATGACTCAATAGACAACATTTCTCCGAATTAGCCCTTCGAGTGAATGAAGAATGCAACACACAACGTGAACAGAAGACTCTTCGACTACGTCGGATCGAACTCAGGTTCAGTGAGCGTGCCAGCTCACTGCACATAAGTTCAAAAGAGTTGGAACCCGAGAGCTGCACCGAACAGCTCGGGCAGCAATTGTTACCGGAAAGCCTCAATACCGATTTCAATTTATCGTCAGACAACATTACTCGAATTATCCTTCGAGTGAATAAGATAGAAATCATCAACACACAATCACGTGGAACAGAAAATTCGTGCAGCAGTTAAATCACAGTTAATAAATTAAATTCTCTGATGAAAACTTATATATTTCCACTCTTTTTAGTCTGCAATAAGAAATATTTATGTAAGATATATATCTTGCATAAATATATAACATGCACAAAATACAACTATATTTACCCATGTCGTAATTCCGAGGGAAAAAAAGGAACTTGTCTGTGAATACA
>NC_089785.1:1809396-1821896 GCF_040412425.1 Macrobrachium rosenbergii
CAAATACATGAATTCTGTGGAATAGGGAAACAAATAACTTCTCGTACCAAATACATGTCACTGCAGGAAAAACTTTTGATATGAGAACGCTGTTTTGAAGCCAAATCTCAGACTATTGCCACATCACTGTATTCCTAACCTTATATATGAAATGATGAAATTATTTCCATAGTTTTACTTATGAAACATCTCTCTTCTAAATTTATAATTGTTCGATTAATGATTTCCTCTTATGCCAAGCCTACCTATTCTTGCAACCAAACGTGTATTGCATTATTTTAAATTTGTAACATTAATAAACAGATTTACTACATCAAAGATCAATTAAATTTTTTCCTTCATTTTAATAGCTAAGGTGAATTAGGCCTTAATAAGTGAGATCGATCTTTAATTACTGATATGGAACGCTTCCATTTAGACCTGACACTGAGTCATCCATATACGGGTCATTCATGGTAATGGGCTGATTGAGGACATCCAGTCAGGCGAGATTTATAAAGAGCTAAAGAGACTGGACCATTTTTTTCTTTTTCAGATTCTGGTTTATATGGCTGAACTGAAAGTTTATTCCATGACAGTGGAGGAAGACACTAAGACATGAATTGTATGTGTCTTTTCTGTAACAGACCAGGACTGGATTATCGCTGTGTCAAATCCAAAAATAACAAATAAAAATTTTCTGTACAGCCGCGGCCCGTGGAACTCAGCCATGACCCATGAAATTATTGTCCACGGCCTATGAAACTCAGCCACTGTCCGGTGTTGGCCTGTGTTGTTGGTGTCAGAAGTTTGCGGTGTCAGAAGTACGATTATGACTTCAACAAAATAAAAACTACTGAGGCTAGAGGGCTGCAATTTGGTATGTTATATGATTGGATGGTGGATAATCAACATACCAATTTGCAGCCCTCTAGCCTTAGTAGTTTTTAAGATCTGATGGCGGACAGAAAAAGTGCTGACGGACAGACAAAGCCGTCACAATGGTATTCTTTTACAGAAAACTAAAAAGAAGGAATTAATTGAATACCAGTAACAACACCTGGTAAGTATCTCACAAGTCAATTCTGTAAAAATCCAACAAATACTCTTAGTAAAACAAGACCTCTGTAATAGAAAGGGACAAAGTAAACCTTCCCAACACCCAAAAAATAAAAAGAAAATTCTGTAAAACCTCAGCCTTAGGACGCTTCTCTACGGAGTGAAATATAGGTATAAGAATTTGCATACAGAAGATGTTTATGTTAAGATGAAATATTGGAACGCTCTTGGGAGACTTATCCGGACAAAAACAACGAACACTGACTCAGGTTCTTGTGGAGGGGAGGTGTACCCCAAGGAAAATTATGTTGACATTTATGATGAATACATGGGATCAGCGGTGAAATTGTGAATATACTTTTAGTAAAGGATAAAGTGGAGTAGCTAACCGTGGCTCGATGACGTCATGAACATTTAATGTTTAAGATGTGTAGTTTAAGATATCCTTAGTTTATATATCCTTATTATATTGCATGAATTTATACACACACACACACACACACACACACACACACACACATATATATATATATATATATATATATATATATATATATATATATATATATATATATATATATATATATATATATATATATATATATATATATATATATATATATATATATATATATAAGGTAATATCCATATATAGGATATATATATATATATATGGAGTTATATATATATATATATGACTGTCTATATATATATTTACTTAGCAGACTGAAGAAATGTAAAAGTAAGTTTATATAAAGAAAGGTCATATAAATGACAGATGGGGATTACAAAGGAAAAATATATATGTATATATATATTATATACCTGGAATCCAATATACGACTGATGAATTAGTAGAACTATATAAACAGGGTTAAATAACATTAAGAGGAAAGGGAACAAAGGATTAGGCCTTTCATTGTCTGTCGTTACAGAAGAAGAAATGACAGGACAATTAAAAGATTATACAGATGGGGGGTGACTGATCCCACCTGATGAATTAGTAGAACTGCCCAAAAGTTAAATTTTAGTTTTACAAAAAGGATCAATTCAGAAGCGACAACAAAACAATTCTCTCTTTTTGTAAACAATATAAATTTTTTTGCAAGATGAACATTTTTACAAATAAAAAATTATATTAAACATACGAATACAATGAAAATGTATGTAAGGTAACTAATTTGTAATTAAGTCAGTGACTTTATCTTTTAGGTCATTCTTGAACATTTTTGTAATACAGATAAAATCACTAATTGCAAATTAGTTATCTTATACATATTTTCTATGTATTCGTATGTTTAATATAATTTTTTATTAGTAAAAATGTTCATCTTGCAAAAATCGTTATTGATTAAAAAAAAGTGAATTATTAGAGTAACATATTTGCTCTCAAATAACCAGTACAACTAGTCAAATAATCATGTTTCCTTTATAAAAAAAATATATAACATGATTATTTCCAAAGGTAACATGAACTATGAAAATTATATACTGAGAATATTTGTAGAGAATATATATCGAAGTAAAAACCTATCTAAACAGTCATTTTTCGATGCTGACACAATTATTTTGAAAGCTACTGAGCAAACTTAAGTAATTGAGGAAATTTGATGAAAGTTTGCGTGGGCTTCGTCATGCAAGGATAGATAGAAACATCAGAAATATAAAAGAAATTTGGAAAATTGGAAAGCGAGAACGAGAATGAGTTATAGAGAACAACTGAACGCAGTTAATACGATAATGAGTACCAAATACGAAAAGTATAAGTGGTGAATAAATAATTACAGAGAATAAGAGAAATAAGAAGTGAAGGCGAGAAAGAACTGTGCTGACTTCTCCATTTAGCAAGGCATTAATGAGCTGACTGTCCCTTTTATCCATAAACTACTGTACTAACTGTCCCTTTTATCCAAACTTTACTTTACTGACTTTCCCATTTATTCAGACATTACTGTGCTGACTGTCTCATTTATCCAGGTATTACTGTGCTGACTGTCCTTTTACCACATGAGTTACAAAGGAAAGGGATTATGGGTTTGAAACTTATCCTATTACATAAGCTGGGTCAAATGATGGCCACATGCCAAATTTTGTCTAGATCGGTCAAGCTGTTACCACATAAGTTAGAAAGGGAAGGGGGAAGGGGGATGGGGGAAGGGGAAGAGGGCTGGGTACGGGTTTGAAACCTACCCTATTATCTAAGTTGGGTCAAATGATGGCCACGAGCCAAATTGTATCTAGATCGGTCAAGCTGTGCGGATTTCTATAGCGCACAAACATATGGAGACACGTACTGTCACAAACATTCACTTATATATATTATATATATATATATATATATATATATATATATATATATATATATATATATATATATATATATATATATATATATAAGAAGAAGAAAGAAGAAGAAAAAGAAGAAGAAGAAGAAAAGAAAAAGAAGAAGAAAGAAAAGAAGAAGAAAGAAGAACAGAAAAGAAGAAGATTTTCATCTTTCACAGATATCGTTACTAGTGCTCAATTTAATCTACCCTCAGAATTAATTATGTTCTGTGAAATATCCTCTAAAATATTAGCGTATATTTCCAATGGCTAATTCCAGTCCTAGCTTGATTTTTAATTCATATCTTAATTCATACCTCCCTGTATAAATTTTTTCTCTCTCTCTCTCTCTCTCTCTCTCTCTCCCCACATAACTTAATTGGAGTAAATCTTACAAAAACTGAAATATCTCAAAGAGATACATTTAGCTACAGAAATCTGTTAGTTGAATATTTTAAGGTATAATCTCTTGGAGCAATTCCATCGCAAAAATATTTCCAATGTTACAGCTATTCATCCTTGTCAATGTTGATGAACGAATTAAACACCTCCCCATAAACCACACCACAAAAACCATGGCTGAAATTGACAAAACTCCCTATACACGAACCTCTACTCTTTTATTAATCCTATGACTAAAATCTCCTTGCTCAGTTTGAGAAACATCTTTCATGTTCGACAAGGGAGCCAGTAAATAATTTCGACAGGATTGATTTATGCTGAAACTGGTGTTCCGTTACCAAAGACATATCGCACCTGGAAAACTTCAGATCTATGAAATTATTGCTTATTCTTTATATGTTACTGGAATTGTATTGTTGGAATCTACTTTTGAGCTTCGCAGTTCAAAGTATAGCTTCCTCCAAGAATTTCAGCTCATGTATTCTCTCTCTCTCTCTCTCTCTCTCTCTCTCTCTCTCTCTCTCTCTCTCTCTCTCTCTAAAAATGAAATAAACAGATGAATAAAATAGATGGCTGACACATAATTTTGATTTTTTTTTCTCAGAGTAATTGTTGCATGTCAGCCAAGGACTGTCACATTTTGAGGCTCCTTATGTAAGTGAAAGCTTGACCTTAATGTTGCATATGTCACCTCTTCATCTCAACTTTCTCTCCCTCTTGCCTCGATGTGGACACTCCCGTTTCTTTTCAGCCCTCTGATAATGAGAAGCCACATGAGTCATTCTTACCCTTTCCTTTTGCTAGTGCCAATACATTTTCTGTGTTTGTTTTGCAGTATGGAAACTGATATCATACTTATGTTAGATACCACTCTGAGCAATGACAATGTAACTAAACTTTCAAACCTTCAGTTGAGCAATAGTTAAGCTATTATAATTTTGTAAAGTCTTGCATGATGGTTCTCTTGTTCGAAAGCACATTTAAATGCTGTCCTTAGATCACTATCAGTTATTTTGTGTTTACTGAACAAGTTACTTGAAGAGAAAATACCGCTAGGTAGATTACCAGGAAGGTACTTTCTCTGTACTTAATCCCTTACTAGTTCACAGACATCTTTCTTTAAAATTTCAGTTCCATTATTTATGTCCTCCCCAGACTAACGTAGCGTCCTCATGGCATTGGGAACTAGGAAATTGGGTCGACTTACTTACTTCCAGATTTTTTTTTTTTAGATACTTGTATGGGATATTTCTATATGTTATTGTCAAAATCATAATATTCACGTGGCTGCTGTTAAATTTACTTTTCTAATTTTTCGCTGAATTTATCTTGAATGGTTTTGCTTTACACTTTACACACACACACACATATATATATATATATATATATATATATATATATATATATATATATATATATATATATATATATATATATATATATATATATGTGTGTGTGTGTGTGTGTGTGTGTGTGTGTGTGTGTGTGTGTGTGTATGTATATATGTTCTCTGGCAATATCGACTTTAACTCTGGCCCTCTAATTCATTTTCTCAAGAAGGAAAGTATATTGCTTCGTGCAATTATTCATTGAACTAAGAAAATGTTTCCTGAACTTCAGTGTTAAGCCTCTAGGTATAGGGATATTTTTCTGTTGAACAATTATTCATTGAAGTACGGCTTGGCAGAATTCCTCATTGCATGATTTAAGTCACTGACGTTTTTAACGACTGTAGCATTGCGCACGAACAGGGCATGACTGCATTGACATTACCTGTATTTTTTTATTTATTATCTGTTTGTGAAATAATTTGTAATGAACTCATTTACAGTTAAACAGAACCGGGCGATGATGACTCTATAGGTACCTGTTTCTTAGAATTAAATTTGTTTAAAGCAATTTCCTGACCATAAGGGAAATGAGAAACGGACTGAAAACACTAAGGTTAACATAAATGTACAAGAGAGGAAAGTTTGCGAGAAGTTTTGGCAGAGAGCTTCTCCTAAACTTTTTTGATTTCAAAGGGAAAAATTTAAATTACTCATAGAATTAAAGTGGTTTATCTCCAAATAACTGTAGGATGTGCATGTACTGTACATAAGTTGGCCACTATCGAATAGAGGGTAATGAAGCTGAAGATTTAAATGCTCCATCTATTTTCACAAACACATACACAAAACATAGTGGCATACATACGTATACGCATGCATTCAGCCACGTGCTGAGGGCGATGAGGAAATATTTACTGTTTTCAAATTAGGGTACCTCAAAATGAATCGTAACAATATACCTCTTTTCTTAAGCATGAGACATTCCTTTCGTTACATTTCGATTAATGTGATCCTGATAACTTTGTTAACCGTTTTCCCATTTAGTTGTCCAGTTTAATGGGAATACAATTATATATTCAGGATTCTAGAGTATGGTAATAACTAGGAGGGATACAAAAATTCACTTAACCTTTTCTAATGAACACAAGTAAAAAATCGCGGATAGCGATTGCACTCTTGTTATATTGGATTCGGTAATTATGCCCGATCTTTATGTGCCGAGGTATTCTGGAAGCACACTGAAAATTTTCTGCACTTAAGTGGCCAGAGTTTGTTTCCTAATTGAAACACGAAAAAAACCGTTAAGGAATGAAAACGTTCCTGGGAAAATTTACTTTAAAGTATTTTTTTACTGTTATCAGACTTTCATGAACGATTGAAATAGCAAAAAACTAAGGAGAATGAAAAGAATATCACAAGCATTATTTCTTAAATGCTACCTATCAATCAATTACCGTTCATCTCACGATGTGAAAATAAGATGAGGAAGACAGCTAGGAAATGAGAATTAATATCAGGACTACATCAGTATCTATAATTCATGTGATATCATCAAAAATATGTGATGGATAATGTAGTTATCTTCCAAAGAAAACAGAGAAATGACCCACTAAAGATTACTTCACCCAGATGAGAGGAAAAATAAAGACTGAGTCCAAACACGATCTTTTGTTGCTGAAACTGTATACTGATTTACCCATTCAGCTTACAATGAAAAGAAATAAGTTGGCTGAATTAGATTAGAAGTATTACGCGAGTCTCAATGGTAATGTGGATTAAGAATAAAAGAAGCATCGGTACCAAACTTTCCCAAAGTACAAAATCTGAATTTGGTAAGGAATATGTGCAGCGGAGTGGAAACCAACATATATCTCTCTCTAGTCAGCCGAATGGAGTAGTCTACCTCTGCTTCAAACCCAAAGGTATTGCTTTAAGACTAGCCGGGGGCAGATCTATTGATCATAATAATATTATATAATCGTATTGCGCGTAATTATTTACAAGGTAAAGTGAATCCGATACTGGAGGTATTTGTGGCTTAAACTCTACGAGTATAACAAGAGTCGTACATATATATATATATATATGTGTGTGTGTGTGTGTGTGTGTGTGTGTGTATGTATATTATATATATATATATATATATATATATATATATATATATATATATATATATATATATATATATATATATATATATATATGAGTAATCTTCCTAACATGGAGAACGCAGTACAGTGGAGGACACCTTCATCTTGTGCATCCTATACTCTTTCAGTAGAAAACATCAGCAAATTCATAAACAGTGCATTAACTCAACGTACAAACACTACATTAGTGATATTTCTGTTGTGCACGTATTATTGATTTTTGGCCATTAAGGCCGTTTCTCTCTAGTGCTACTTTAATAAAGTCTAGCCAACAGTTTCTTTGCCGCCACCTCAACTTTTTTCAGAACACTGAATCATACATTTTACCGAACTATCATACTCCGTTACCCACAAGACACTACACCGCGTCCAGTAACAGGTCCAGCGTATACTGTGTAAACTGATGACAGCTCAGTTACTGGGGGATAGCATTGACAAACAAATTTAAGGAACAAGAAAATCAAATGTTTTGAGGAGTCATTTACTCTCCTCGGCAGCCAATTATCCGATGAATATTCCATGTAAGAAGGAAAGCAGAAAAAAAGGGCTAAATAACTACATTGAATTTGTTCAAATGAACGAAGAAATATAACTTTAATTTGAAATAACTGTAACTCCCGTGGCCCTCTCTTTTTCTCTGCCAGTCTATCTAACTCCCTTCGGGATCTTATTTCCTTAAAAGGTGATTTCTCTTCTCTCTTCCCATTCCATATCCCAAGGTTTAGAATACACCTGCATTAGCGCTCCTGTGCATGAAATCAGAGACTGAGGAGGGAGTCATAATTAGACGCAGCTGAAGGGCTTTAAAGGCAGTCTCCGCCATGAAGGACGATACTGACACTGCTTGGGGAGCATAATTAAGGGCGTCGAAGGAGTCGAAACGTGTCGGTTATGACTCCTCATTCGACCATTTGCTCCGAACACAAATTCCTTCTTGAAGATAATGACGCAAACAGTTCCAAATTATATATATATATATATATATATATATATATATATATATATATATATATATATATATATATATATATATATATGTGTGTGTGTGTGTGTGTGTGTGTGTGTGCATATATATATATATATATATATATATATATATATATATATATATATATATATATATATATATATATATATATATATATATATATATATATATATATATATATATATATATATATATATATATATGTGTATATATATATATATATATATATATATATATATATATATATATATATATATATATATATATATATATATATATATATATATATATATATATATTTATATATATATATATATATATATATGTATATTATTATATATATATATATATATATATATATATATATATAAAATGTACACTGCTAGGGTATGGCTGTTCACGAAGACTATTTCAATGAGAGACATTTCCATTTCAACGTTCTTTGATTTATGATCACTGTGTTTTGAGCCTTGTTCAGGATAACTGTCTCCATTCGTTAATGCTGACATGCAGAGCATAAATTCCAGGGGAGGGGCGAGTGCACTTAATAGCAGAATGCTGTGACAAATGAAACAGAAATCATCAAGTGGAATTGTTAGGCAAATAAATAAAAAGACTTACAAGAAAAAGCACATACGCAATAAGGTTCATGTCTGTGATTAAAAGATCACTGGGTAAGTTAACAACTGAGACTGGATATAAAAGAGGGTGAGGTGTTGTTGGAATTGGAATATAATTTAGGCCAAAGGCCAAGCGCCATGGCCTTTAAGGTCATTCAGCGTTCAAAGGGAAATTGAGAATAAATAAATTCCACATTGAAACAATTATTAGGAAAGGGTGGGAAGTAAAAAAGAAGAAAGAGGCTTTGAATGGAGGTATAGTAAAATGAATGAAAGAAGTTGCCAGTAGGGGCCGAAGGGACGCTGCATAGAACCTTAAGTAATGCCTACAGTGCACTACGTGGGGTTCACTGGTGGCGCTACCCCCATACGGGAGTGTGGTGCTGTAAGTTTTCAAACTAAGCGGTGTGCGTAGCTAAGCTTTCGAATGCTACATTGTGTGGAGGGACTCTAAAAACGGAAGGGAATATCTGCTATGTGGTACACCAGTGGTTTTACTACCACTTTATTCTATACGATGGTAACAGGCTCTGTCATGGAGCCTAAAAGGAATATTTTCTTTTCTGCTCCAAGACAGATCAACGCAAGTCCCAAAATTACACTTTTTGCATTTTAACTTGTAAACTAAACTGGCGCTCATTGACTTCTGGGATGTCATAAAAGCAAAACTCTCTCTCTAATGAGTAATGTTTCTTGAAGATCATTCTAAAACCGACATATGTATACAGGTTCCTCATAAGTATCAATAATTTAAATTTATTAAGGCAGAGTTATTGGTGAATAGTAGAGAAATATACATTTTATTGCTGAGAAGAAAATTCAGTGTTATTGCAAGGCGTGTCATCTTTGTCACCAGAGTTAATGCTGCGTGAATATGTTAACTATTGATATGTTAATATTTTAATTAAACTGTTAACTCTTACATTGTAAATTTTTATGAAAAGCAAATTTATAGATCATCGATAACTTGGATGCGGGAACATGCGGACTGAGAATGCAAGAGGGCTCTGATAGGCTCTCATTGCCTTAACCATAATTTTCCACCACCTGGAAACTTACTTCCACATCGAGATAGCTACCAATCATCTTCCTTACTAATGATGACATACTTTTAGAATTTTGTTCAGCATTGCTGTCAATATTCTCATAATAATCTCTGATATATAAAAAGGTTCAAATCCTTGGCAGTGTTGGCGCAACTTTCATATACATTTTCCCTACTAGGTCAGACATTCCTAAGTCATATAGGGTTTCATGTTATTGGATTATTTGAGACTTATTGTTTAGAAAAAATGGTGCGCACCCACACACATACACAGGTCTGTGACATCCCTACCACCGCCACTGGTATATGCATTAATCAACATAACTGGAGGACGTGACTGGTGGAACAGCATCTACTAAGGCTGAAAAAAAAGTAAAAAATGAGCCGAACTTTCTTAGGCGCAATCGAGTTTTCTGTACAGTGTATAATCAAGGACACCGAAAATAGATATATCTTTCGGTGGTTTCGGTATAATGCTGTATGAGCCACGGCCCGCGAAACTTTAATCACGGCCCGATGGTGGCCTGTCCTATATCGTGGCCAGAGCACGATTATGGCTAACTTTCATCTTAAACAAATAAAAACTACCAAGGCTAGAGGGCTGCGATTTAGTATGTTTGAAGATTGGAGGGTCGATGCTCAACATACCAATTTGCAGCCCTCTAGCCTCAGTAATTTTTAAGATCTGAGGGCGGATAGAAAAAGTGCAGACGGACAGACAAAGCCGGAACAATAGCTTTCTTTTACAGAAAACTAACAAGGGTGTCAGGCTGGTGAACTCATTTTTGGAGACTTAACCAGGAGGTTGGGAGGTTATACCCTTCCAGTGCTACCTATTACTCAAAGGAAACATACATTTAAACACACGTTAATTTCTTATGCTCAAATACTGAGACAGAAACACCACTTTAGGCAGGTAAGGACAACCTTTTGGTAACTAGGGGCAGCATTATGATTTTTCCCAAAAACCTCAGGACGCAAGATGTTTTATTAAAACTTCTTTGTATCAAAATTTATGCTAAACTGCAGCCATAGTCTATATGAGTATATATTTGAGAAAAAATGCAAAATAAATTATTAATGGGATTAAACTAATGTTTGCAAAGATTTTTATTATTAAAATGCAAGAACCAGAGGGAAAATTTCATAGTAATTTAAAGTTATCATCATAACACACAAAATAACAAACAAACACTGCTGAAAACACCAATCCTCTCGCTTTGCTTCTCGGCCAGTAAATATCATTTTCAATACATATCTATGGCAAAAGCTCTATAGATATCGAAGTTTCCGAAAATCTTAAAAGGTCACAGATACACGGGATTTTGAGAGTAGACTGGAGTCGTGTGGTTACATGAAGTTAAAAAAAAGATCCGTTTCAGGTGGTCTTACCTTAAATAAGTTCATTTTATCTCTTCTCTTAATACACCAAGTATTTTGAAAGTATGGCCTAGAATAATTTCGAAATAATAATTTTAACTATTTTTTTTTTTTTACAAAGGGAACAATGTAGCTCGGTATCGAAAAGTGTCTTAAATGAAAGTATGTTATATAAATAAATAAAAAAAATGTGATCATAATGGGCGCGAGGACAGCCCCTAAAATGATTTCTTCCATTTTTCGTAATGTCAAGAAACATCAGAGCCTAAAAAAGACAAATGTCCAGGATTAACCAGGTGACGACAAAAGGGGTGGAAATGAGAGGAGAATTTGGAGTTAAAAAGAGCTGATACATACAAGAAAGGGGAAGCAGAAGAAAAATGGTCGGTTCCTCCCTTAGCAGGTTAAAGGTAATTAAAATTCCATTAAAAATCCCCTAAAGCTGAGAAAAACTTTTGAATACAAAGGCGTATAGTAAGCTCGGGAAGCATTTTATATGGACATTCGCATAAAAACAGTGATCTACTTATGGGTAAGGTGTAGGATGCAAAGTTCCTCGCTAAAACTTTGTACATAAATTTATTTCCCGCAATTGCATGAGGATGATAACGGACTACTATCGTTATATGTTTTCATCTCGGGCTATGCAAGATCTGTTGCATCTCTCTCTCTCTCTCTCTCTCTCTCTCTCTCTCTCTCTCTCTCTCTCTCTCTCGGATATAGAACATGCTCTCTAGGACCCACAACCTTTGGAGCGACTCATCATTAACTAAAACTGTTTAAAATGTCATGGAGTGGTATAGCATAGAAAAGTGACGCTATTCTTTTGTAATTCTCTACATAAATAGTGCCCTTCCTAATCAGGAAACTTGATTTTCACACGCTGGAAAACTGAATAAATTATCTTACGAGCTAACCTTTCGTACAGGCAATTCATAATATGACTATGAAGGGGAATCGCAAGTGTAGGCGAAGAGATAACAGTAATAAGCTTGCTCTACCGCCGCTGGTCGTTAAATCAGCTGGGTCAAGTCAGTATTTGGATTAGTGACCACCATGAAAAATGAGTCGCTTCCATCATATTAGCTAGAAAGAAAACTTTTGACGCAGCATCCCATAATAGAGATGACCCATAACAAATAAGCACTAAAATAATGTTCCCAAGAGAAATTTAATACAGGAAATATATTTTCTCTATATAAATCTTGGTTCTACAAGAGA
>NC_089785.1:1826896-1854863 GCF_040412425.1 Macrobrachium rosenbergii
AAAACTGCTTCAAAAAGTACATTTACGATTATCACTGATAAAGCTCTAATAGAAATCCGAGTAAATTCTGAAATATTAAGTATTGACTAAGTGTTGTTGTTTTCTAAATATAACATAAAAATGTCAAATATTATCGCTAACAAGACCTTATTTTATAAATTTGTTGTCTACCACTAACTAAGAATTCCTAATCCAGTCATTTTGACGATATTTATCAAGAAGACTTGAATTTAACTGAAGCCGGCATTTGAAGATGATATCTAAAAGACGAGGTGTTTTAACCCAATGAAAGTTTTTATTTGTAAAATCCATCAGCTGACTGAATTTCGAACTGATTCTTATATCATAAAAAGAGCATTTGCTAGAAAACCTTCTGTATCACAGAACATGTTAAAAGAAGAGGAGAGAATTCTTTGATGTAGAGAGTCCTCGAGAAACGAAAGTGGAATCAAACTTGCTCACAGCCGAGTCAGGAGCTCCGATCAGAAAAAGTCGGAGCTGTAACATCAAAGACAATCAAGTCAAAGCAATTTTTTATTGTGCTTTTTCATTTTCATGATTTTTCCCCTTTTGCCATTCACAGTAGTTCAGCGTTTATGTTCAAGCTGGAATGATCAAAGAGAGGTTATTCATGAAAAAGTAAACCTTGATCTGAAAACGAAGTTTTTTTATTTTTCTTGATTATTTGCGTATATCTACAGCAGAAAATAAGAAAGAAGAGGAGAAGGAAAGACCAAACAAGAAGATAAATGAAACAAAGTCAGACGATGTAATGTAATAACAAAACCTAAATAATAATAATAATGATCATAATAATAATATTAAATCGGAACATGCCAATTGTGCAGGCAAACAAGGTGATATAAAGTAATCACAAATTTACCTGCAACGCATAATATATAATGCATGAAGAACTGATACACTTTGCAGATTTATTTAACCAAGTAAAAATATCCCATTTCAATTGCAAGTTTTAGTAAAATGCTCAATTTTCAGATATTCTCAGTAATTAAGGTTTAACAATTCTGATTTGATTCCATGTCAGAAAATACTCGTTTTTCTTCTGTTTTTTGTATTATTGAGTGTTCCGAGATATTTTGCGTACTTTAGAAGTGGGAGTTTTCTTACAAAAATACATGAGTAATATCATCCCCGAATACTTTCATTTTACTGATGAACCTGAAGAGAAAAAATGTAAAAGCAAATGATATTCGAATACTGATATATAAGAGATTATTTCACCTCTTTTCAAAGCTGAATTTTATAACCTATTTGCGCATATTTCTTAAAATTAATAATTTAGTTCTACTCTATCCTTCAGGAAGACTACATCTATTTTGTTCGTAAAATTTCCTAAAAGTTAATTAAATTATGTAAACACATATCCTTAAATTCCACTTTCATTGCAATGATGGTATGGAATTTAGTTGTTTACTGCTTGAAATAACTGAGTTCAGGATTTCCGAGAGTGTACGACAATGGAAGTTACTGTTTTAGTAGGACAACTTCAGTCATTCCTAATATATTGTTTTGCTAGAGCTAGTAGTATTAGGATGCATCATTATATTATTGCTTATAAGGAATAAAAGTATAAATGATACAAGTAATAAACTGCAAGACTGAAATACATAAACAGTCTTTAGGAATGAGGTTGCTTGGATAATGCCCACTTTTGGAACCCAGAAGGAATTAGTAATCAGTTACAGATATATATATATATATATATATATATATATATATATATATATATATATATATATATATATATATATATATATATATATATATATATATATATATATATATATATATATATATATATATATATATATATATATATATACGGTACATGAATATAACGTGCACACCAAAAATTAAAGGCATTCCAGGAAACGCTGATTATTAGTGAAACTTCACCTAATAAATGTTCTTGACAAACAGAGCAACCGCTTCAAACCGGAGTTTTCATAAATTTCAGCATTAAAAAAAAATTAGCATTTGCCTCTTAACAGTTGTAACAACAACAAACTTTACTAAACAACATATATCATACAGTAAAAATTTAATTTGACGAAAATTAATAAACCAGTTTTCCAATAATTTAATTCCTTTTTGGAAAAGATAGGAAAGTGCCTGGATATCCCTGACACTTTCACTTGTAAGTTAATCTGATTTCAGAGATATTTGCGAAGATAACCGTTAAAACTCATCCTTTAGATATATTCCGTTGTGAAAATGTGAAAGCCATTTCAATTTTATGTTAATATTGAACAAACATCCTTTTAGCTACAAAAAGTAGATTGCAAGCCTTCAAAAAATCACCAATAAACACAGAAAACCAATTTTCCTTTGCTTTCTCTAAATCTTCAGCTAAAACCCCTTATGGACAGAGTCAACAGGCTATAAAGCTAAGAGGGCTCCAAAGGGAAATCAGCCCACGGAGAGAGATAAGTTATAGGAAAAGGTGATAAATAGGTAAATATGAGGGAATAAAAAATAAAACCGACACAACTGAAAATCAGGAGACCTCAGCATAGAGCAGGAATGAATTTGCTACTCGTCTAAACATCTGGAGACCAGAAGATGCTACAGCTGCACTAGAGAAACTATGTGGGTTGTAACCAAGATAAAACTCTTAGCAAGCTGAGTAGTATTATACCTGATATCAGAAAACGATACACTGCTATCAACAGCAGTTTGACCAGTGTCGCAAGCAAAATCAGCTAGACCAGGTAAAGAAGAGTGCAGAGGATGTTTGTCGTTGTAGTACTTTAAATACAACAAACATAATAAATTCGCTTTACGTCCATGCCATAAGTCACCATTAAAACTTGGCAAAATAAGCTTGACTGATGACATAACTCTGTCCAAGATTTTGAGATTAGAATCAGCACCGGAAGACCACACTGGAGAACAGTACTCCAAACAAGAAGCTAAAATACTTATATATAATAGCTTCATTCCGGAACATTCTAAAGCTTTTCCACAATAAAAAGGAAGCAATATTACATATAAGCTTCTCAAAAATTAATTTCTTATCAAACGTTACACCAAATATTAGAAGAGTCATTGAAATTTAAAACCGTACCATTTAAATGAAAATCAATGCAAAAGCAAATTTTCGTGAATCTAATATCTTACTTTGAGTTTTAGAAGGGTTAAATCATATAGATAATTCTATTCTTTTTTTACGAGACCACCAGGAATTGATGATACTGAAAATATAATGATCATCTAAAGATACTGACATCTGCACAAAGGCGCAAATATGGCAGCATTATCTGCCTAAACAGTCTTAGGTGAAGCAAATTGTATATTGACGAAAAGTCACATAATTAATTTTAATAACATGTTGATTCCTTACGATGATACTAATTCCATAAGATAATACTTTGATCATTGATAAAACTACAAATTTTGAAATAAAGCTGATTTAAGTGTTGCATTCAAGAGGCAGTGGGAAATACGAAATGGAGAGGAAAAAATTTAATGGATTATGCGTTTTTACAGATCTTATTAAAGAGGTAGTTGATGAATGTAATACAGGAAAGATGAGCAAATGATTTATATCTTTTCGTTTTTTACAATATGATTAGTTCAGACAGCCATAGTTCTAGTTGGAAAGGAAGGCGTGAAGTTGTGACCGCAAGGTAATCGATACAAATAGGTTTGATAGACAAGAAGTAAGAAGAAAACACAAGAAGGAAATTAATAAAATATGTAATAGAGATAAGGTCTGGTGAAGGAAAATGAATATCACGTTCACATGCATAGGAGCATGGATAAGAAGAAAGTAAGACAAAAGGTAAATTATAAAAATACTATAAGGTTTACGAGAAATTTGTGAAGAATGAAATTATTTTATTGGAGTAAATGTAGAACTTGGTGTTAATGAATTAATGAATACCCGAATAAAGATGTAAATGAAGAGTTGATGTCTCAAGCAAATTTTGCTATTAGTCAATGATAAATAACAAAGGATTAGGAAGATTTTGTAGAAATTAATTATTGATTATGAATCTGACTATTGAAGGTATAAAGCAGGTAACAGTGAAGTTGAAACATGAAAATACGAAAGAGTACGAAAGGAATTACAATGGTAATGCCGTAGCACAGTAGTAATGATGTAATTGAGAGGCTGACGAGGGTCAATAAAGTTAATCAGGATAAGGAAAATTTTCTGAACAAATGTGTGAAGGGAATAATTGTCCAACTATATAAAGGTAACTATGATAGTCAACCAAAAGAATTATAGAGGCATGAAACAGATCAGTTAAGGGAATGGTAGGATTTTAATGGAACAAAAAAGTAAGACATGTGGCAGATTGACATATAGGGAAACAAGAGTGTTAGTTTACGTACTGTGCTGATCAAGTTCTTGTTATGAAGTAGTTCCCTGGGAAGCGTTAAAGTAAATGGGGAACTACGTGTGGCATACATGGACAAGAAAAAAGCCGGAAATAGAATCGACAATGAGACACGTTGAAGATGTACTGCATAGAAATAAGTTACTGAGAGCGATTAGAAATCTTTCTGACTGGTTAGGTGTAAGAATATATTGGAGATAATGGTGATATTTAGGTCTCCTCGGGTGTTAAATATTTTCATGAATAGATCAGTGAGAGGAGTCAGAGACAGGAAGGTAAAAGTGAATGCTAGCTTTACCATTCTCGAGCATTTCTCAGCCACGCAGACAGTAAGTTTGTGTTGCCAATCTTGCGCACATTGCCCTTTCACTTCCATCTCATTGTGAAATAACAGCCAGCTTTCTCTCCTCGAAGAAATAACCTGTCGTGCCATTTGTCATGTCTGTGCCACTTCCATATACTTTCGAAATCTTGAGACATGGTAATCTTTTCTTCAGATTTTTTGCAACAAGAGTATCTGTAGAGCCTGCTTACCTCATTCGTTAATGTTTATAAATTTTCGCACTGATCAAGGTTAGAAACTTTTCTTAATTTTCCGGTGTATTTCAGGGATAAAAAAGTTTGCCGCCGTTGACTTCAAGAGAAGAAATTTATCTGCTATACAGGGGGCATTTTACAACATTCCTTATCATGCACACGTCTGAGAAGCTATATCTGTTATGACAATTCCCGCTGGAGAATCAAACAAGCTCACTTAAAGGAGGAACTTTTCACTTTGCAAATTTACGATTTGAAATTCGTGACCCTATCCTTGCTTGGATGTCATTTTCAAGGCAGTATTCCCATAATGTTAAAAGATATGAAATAAAAATTTTAAAACACGCTTTCATTAAAATGCACTAAAAAGTGAAAAGCAAATTTTTTGAGACACCAAGATTTTAAGAAAATCCTGTTGTGTCTCAAAAAATTACTTTTAATTTTTAGTGCATTTTAATAAAAGCGTGTTTTAGAATTTTTTTTTATTCTATACTTTTTAGTTTTGACAGAAATTTTAACCGATTGATATCCTGTCGAGCCAATGAAGGCTTGAAAAATCCGTAGAGGTATTTACTGAGTCAAACAAGTTATGAAAAATCCGAAGAGTTTCATACAAATCATGAGATATGGGAGAGGTCACTGTAGGGCCACTAGAGGTCACTGCTGACCTACTGATCATGTAAAGTTATGTTGTCACCTGGATTGAGCAACCATGCAAAATTTCAAGTCCATCAGACGAAGGAAACAGGTCAAAAATTGAGTTACAAGATTTGACCAAGACAAACCAACAGAAAAAAAACAAGCTAAATAAAAGCATATAAAAAGGGAAATCTATGGATGAAACGCACTGGCTGTATATAACCGAATGACGGCAGTACGAAATTTGTTGCGGTTATGGAGAAGTAATTCTGAAAGAATTAAAAAGTTGGACCAATATTTTTGCTCTCAATACATCGCCAATACGTCACGCACCTGTTCTAAATTGAAAATGGAAATTTGTCATGTGCAGCATAAAAAAGCAAGACCGAGTATTGGATGTTTTGTCAATTCATTGATAGTCATTGGAGTGTGGTTTGTGAAAAGGCTTTTTCATTTATATCTTGTTATCGACAGATACAATGGTCAGTGGATCCAGAACCATTTTTCGCTCTGGAAATCATTGAGAAGTTTACTTTATGATAGGCACATCCTCGAAGACTTTTATTAACAAGTGTGAGATAACAAGACGCCTTCAATCACAATTTATACAAGTAACGTCAACAAACACACAAAAAACAGATGAAAAAAAGGAACAATGAACCAAAGAGAAAATTATTATATTAAAGTATGCTTGCCGTTCGAATGTAATTACAGCTGCTCTAATAAAAGTAAACTTTCTACTGCTAAATGCCGTCTCGTGAGCCTAATTTGAGGTACAAGCATTGCGCTCCTATTTCAGGTTCGAAATTTTTATTAAGAATTGTCAAGAATTTAAGCGAAACATTGTCAAGAATTTAAGAAAATTCGGTTACTGAAGTAGAGGTGAGTCTAATACACTGTTCAGATAATTTTGAAAAGAGATCAGTTTTCTCAAGCATTCAGTAACCTAAAACAGAGACGCTAAAAATCTCATAAAAAAAAAAAAAAAACTGCTGCTACTCGATCAATAAGTATAATGCTTCCATAAAACGTGATACGTAAAATCGGAGAAAGATGATTTACTAAATAAGTGCATGAAAGATCGTAGACTGATTTTCTGAAAAAGAAAAAGAAAATTTTCATCATCAAACCTTCATGGTTGGTGGTAATATCCATTACTGCACCGGGATCCACGAGATAATTACCATTATATCTTCATCGACCAAAACCAATTAAAGAGAGTTTGCGTGGAAGCAGCAATACAGCGGACGACCTCCTTTATTATTCTCTGGAAACTGAACTGGAATTTTTAACTTATTCCTTGCATGACGCAAGATCATAATACATTTGCCTAAACTAGCGACTGGCAATTGAATGCATTTCGAGATTTTCCTTTTTCTTGAACTTGAAATAACAGATTGCTGAATTAGTTCGACAGAAAATAAACATTAAAGAATCATTTATTAAGACAACAAATTAATATCATTTCAATAAGATGTTTATTTGAGTTTCACGAAACCCAGGCACATTCGGGTTACTGCTTATTTCTAAACCGATGACATGTTCAGAATAAAATGATTAGAAAGTATGAATAAAATGAGCTGCGATCAAGGCAAAAGGTTATCTATCTCTTCCCAGAAGTCTGATGAAAATGGTAATAAATCGAAAACCGTGGCCAAAATTTATATTATAGAGTCCAGCATTCAATATATTTGAGAAACATTCCTACCCACGACTAATGCGTAGTGCTAAGTGAAGATCATATGAACAAAAGGTGAATGAAATAATGGGAGGCATAACTTATACAAACCGTTCTGAAACTGCTTTTATATGTAAAAAAAAAAATAATAAAATATAAACGGCCATATTTACAGTCCCGACCAAATGGACACCAAGATTAGGCTTGCATGAACTTTCCTAGTCAGTAACGAGCCTTCAGACTACGGCATTCATAAGAACGTTAACTGACATGACTGCAAATTGCCTTATTTGCCCGAATTGCGGAGCGTGCGGTACCTTCCATATCCTCAACACTGCACTGCTAGCAATAATACATTTCAATAGTTACTTTTCCTATAAAAAAGGATGAAACTGGGAAAAGAATCCGAAACATGATCTGTTAACAGAGCTCCTATTACATTGAATTTAAACAAGATTGTGCACAAAACCTAGCAGCATAATTATCTTCAGAGTAATGTGACTTTCATAATTAAATTACTTTTAAAATGCCCTTAATACTGAATTAAATCAGATTTGTACGGAACAAAACTGTTGCTTAATATATAGAATAAAGGCCTTCAAGCAATTATCTCATATCTTAAATATTAGTCATACTTTTGCTTTAACATCCTTGGTTTGCATCAGAATTATTCATACAATGAGGAGAGATGTCGGCAGGAAAACTGCAAAAATATGAATACTATTTCTGTAATTAAAGTGAGCAGAGAAAAAACGAAAACAGAGAACTAATTAAAATTTTTTTTATTTTGTCGTTGTACCCTGATTTTCATACAAATAAAGAACAAATCGTAACATTACAACGTCATTTCTGTGGTATAAAAAAAGCTACGAAAGGAAGTACTTAGGAGTTATTGTGAATAACCAGGGCACAGAAGTTAAAATGGTAATATTGTTACAACTGTTAAAGATTGCTGTATCATTAACATGGCCATAGTAGTTTAAAAAAAAAAAAGTATATGAACGTTAAATAAGAATATGACGGCACGTCCGAATGGAATATCTGTATACAAAATGATGCACGATGCATCTTTAGATAATCCCATAAAAAAATGGCCACTTCCTCTTCCTGACATTAAAGCGGACACTAATATGCTACGTATATGCATACCTATATTCCATTCAGAACTGCCATCAAGTTATGATTCAACCTTCATATATGTTGTTTTGTAATACTCACATGGGCATATCAGTGATTCGGTACTTTTAGCATTTGCAATATAGCCTACTAACATTTTTTTCTTGTATACTATCAATCTACAGTAATCACTGACTTGCTTTCTTTATCACATAGATATGAGGTAGATATGTTACGATTTGTTAAGACACATGAGAACGAAGACAGAAAGAAGCAGCTACATTCAACAGAACTTCATCACCATGGTAACACTATCTTTTTCACAGGAAAGGACGCTAACAGTGTGGGCGTCCCCTCAGGTACTGAGCAAACTGTGAAAGTTTGTCAAGTCGGGCATCATATTATTACTGCACTGATATTCATATCCATTAACTTTTCCCTTAGAAGGTGAGACGCCAGACTGCGTTAGCCTTCGGGTTCTGTGGAAGAGAATATTATCTCCTTTCGTATTTCTGTTTCTGTCATTTGGCAAATATTCCAATTTACATAAACATGAGCCGGCGTATTTGTGCGTAAAGTGTCATCCCCAAACTGCAACCCACTTATCATAATAAAAGAATCTGTTTAGAGGTTCCAGAGAAATTCGCTTAAATCTAAATTCATCATATCATTTAATATTCCAGCATGTAAGTGCGATATGTTCACTGTTAAGAAATGGTGTAGCCGTCTCGTCCTCCAGCTGTGAGATGTATTCCAGATTTATTACTTGCAAGAAATTGGGGAAGAATCCTTTTGTTTTAGTATAAATTTTGCTCAGCAAATAACGTCAATTGTTTCAGCAAGTATAATATTGGTAATGCATTAGAAGGGATAAAGAGGTTTTATAACATGAAAATCCAAGTCTATTTATTGACTACTGTATGGGTACGGTGTTGTTTATCAATTTTCTTTCACCTTCCAAAGAAGAAATGGACCAGTGAATGCTTAATTCAAACTATATATATTCCATTCATTAAACCTTTGCTGTCTATAGCCCTGTACCTTACTGTGAATTTACCTTAGCGTCATTATTAGTTTCTTTCATTCCATTTTCTGTAAATATAAAGTTTTTCCTTCTCTCTCTCTCTCTCTCTCTCTCTCTCTCTCTCTCTCTCTCTCTCTCTCTCTCTCTCAAGATTTACAGAGAACTCTATATATTTCTATATATATAAAAGATTTCTTTATTACTGTAGTTGTAGCAATTTGTGAATCACTATGAGTCATTGTGGGACAGGTGTTACAGCGAATGCAAAATGATACTTTTACAAATTGACAGAACTCTTTATATTTTTACTTAGAAACTTGTTATGTCTATCTAACATTTATAGAACCAAAATTTCATGTTTTATGAATAATATATTGCAAGTCTAGATACATAAACTTTTACTGGGGCAGACCAATTTGGAGAGTTGCTCTTCGACATGACCATGAATTGGAAGAGGACAAGACAACGTGGTAATGATTAATTACTCAGAAGACACAAAAATATGAGAGAGAGAGAGAGAGAGAGAGAGAGAGAGAGAGAGAGAGAGAGAGAGAGAGAGAGAGAGAGAGAGAGAGAAGGAAAAACTTTATATTTACAGAAAATGAATTGAAAGAAACTAATAATGGCGCGAAGGTAAGTTCATAATATGGTACAAGGCTATGGACAACGAAGATTTAATGAATGTGAACTTATACAGTCTGAATTAAGCATTCACTGGTCTATTTCTTTTTTGGAAGGAGTAAGAAAATTGATAATCAACACCGCACGCACATACTACTCAATAAACAAACTTTGTTGTAAGTGAAAAGTTTGAGAAAGGGTCAGGATAATGCCTTTGGAGGTACAAGTTATTGGCAAAGAGAGGAAGAAGGGCTTGTTCACTTTAATTGTACAAGAATGTTATATCTTTACGACAAATGATTGCATGCGTTCTTGGCCGAAAGGGGGAGCACAAGCTGACTATTTTGTAGGTGAAATATTACCGGAATTTCTAAATAACGTGTGTGTGTGTTATGTCAGCAAGAAATTATTTGAGATTAACTAGTTCACACAGTTAATCAATACATACCTAAGCAAGTACGTAATATATGTGCACCTGTTTCTTGATATCGTACAGAATCCTTTAAAAGAAAAGAACTTGTTTAGTGCTGAATCCTTCTCTTAACTGTTAAAAGGTTTTACTTAAACCCGAAAAATTACTTCAGATAAACCATGTATTTCTAAGGTACCACGTAGAGCACGTGACAAGGTTTATTTTGGTGAAGCTGTAGATTTAAAAAAAAAAAACGAGAACACAGAGATACCATTAGAAGAAATAAAAAAGGCTGTTTAAAACAAAAAATCACGGTAAATCATTATATAGAAAGTACAGATACAGATAATATCGACAAATTGAGAACACTACTAGATAAACAAAGACGCAAACTTGTTCAAACTATTTTATCTAAAAATGTGTATATGTATTTTTTATTCCGATTGTTTTTTTTTTCATTTGCAGTTCTATTGGTATAACGCATCTCTCCTCATTATATACCGCTGTACAATGTTGAAAGCAACAAAACAGATGAAAATGTTGTCATTTTTTTTAAATACAAATCTTTTAACCATCACATATCGTGGACGAAAGTTTGCAAACCTCCACTACTCATCTCTCCCGGAGCGAGAAATAGGCGCTCCAGACAGAGAGGAACCCATTGTGCAAATTAGAAGGATTTTTTGAGTCCTCATCACCGAGATGGGCCTGAGATAAAAGGACCTTTTCCCATTTTTTGCTTGAGTGTGCAGAAATGGATGGGATGAATCCTTCAGAAGAGTGATTCTTTTGAAATGGAAATGTTTTCGATCCGTCTTCATTATGGCTTTTTGTATTTCAGGAAATATGGAATTGCTGCTATTTTCTTAACGAGACCGGTAGAGATAGTAACTGCAGATCATTTAAAACGGATGCCCCCTTGTCAGAAGCTCAAAATAAACATCAACAACTCTCCATATCTCAAAAAATAACACATAAAAACCAGAAGACAACTTAATTAATAAAACTCCAAATTTTAAATTTATCGTTTTGAGTAACAGTAATATGTATAACGGGCAATTCTGTGCTACCACGCTTGAAGCCATGCAATTCTTTCAAAATGACCAGGACATTCTAATTTGCACTGTACGTGATATGAAATTGCTTACATCCACATTTTGCAGGCAGATTATAAGGTATAATCTTGAAACGTTTCTGTGATAAGGATTTTAGGGCATACGTCTCTTCCAGTATGGCTATCATGTCACGTGACAATGTGGTCATTAAAATAAACGGCACCAAACTATATACACGGCCGATATCCTCAAAACAATATTTGGTTCTCTCCTTTGAATTTACATTATGATATCTATAGGGTTTGTTTTGCCAGGTTACGTAATATATACAAATAAGTTGATTTCCATTCAAGGCCCCCTTTGCATCAGGTACGGAACCCAATTTATAACATTTGAATGCTACTGGAATAATAGTCTCAAAGTTATACAAAGTTTTGGAAAATTTTGAGTTATTACCAAAATAATTAATTTGGTCCCCAAAACCTAACTGATAGAATAGCGAGAGGTTCCAACGTATGCAGATGAAATGCAAAATAGGACGGAGTGAATAAAGTTCAGGTTTTCAGTTAAATGCAACATGGTTGCCATGTCATGTGAGTCTGGCGACACATTCCATGTGTACGCCATCATATATCGACTGCAGTTGTTGACCTGCAAGAAATCACTCATTTGCATCTTCCACACACAATAATATATATATATATATATATATATATATATATATATATATATATATATATATATATATATATATATATATATATATATATATATATATATATATATATATATATATATATATATATATATATATATATATATATATATATATATATATAAATATATATAAATATATATATATTTTTTTTTTAAGAGATAAAACACACACAGGCCACCTCATCCTCCAAGTACGAAATTAACATAACTTGCAGAAGAGGATAACTTTTCTTTTCTTGAAATCATGTTCATTTGTTTCTTTTATCTTAAGGATAGCTGCAGGTGGAAATTCGTCTCTGTTTCATCTCCCCTCACCACCACCCTGTGTGGGAAAACCTTTAATCCTTCCTTACCCTAATGACTGCCAAGAACCTTGACTTCAGGTGCTGATTCATCCGGAGACTGCTAATCCCATCTGAGGCAGGCAAAGTCGGCAGAGGAAGAAGGCGCTATCTTGAACACCTGGCCGAATGACCCACATGCCCCACATGCAGACTGTATAGAAAATGGGACACCAGGTGAACAACGACGTAATCCTTACGAAAACTTAAGAGGATGAGCAAAGACCTGACTGCCCTCAGAAGATGTTTGAACTATCCCATGACACTTGATCCTCCACTCTGCTCCTTGAGCTGCCCCTTGCAATCCTGCGTGGCTGTCCCTGAGACTATGGTTTTCTTTTGTAGTGAAGTCCCTTAACGCTACTCTCCACCGCTGGCCTCAAGGACGAGGAATCCGTCTCCCAACAAAGATAATGAACCGATATCAAGGTCCTTAAGTCAGTCATGCTTCTGTTAGCCTTTTACTATTTTTCCATTTCCTTTCTAAGGCAATATGCCTGCAGTTGAGACCTGTTCTATTTTAAATTTGGGTTAACGTAAAATTACCTACAGTAAAGTGAATTATTCGTTTTATTACTTGGGATTAGAGTCATCGAAATCAAGGTCTTTTTTAGCCATCTTCTGTGCACGCCCTGGATCCCTTGATTAATGCTCCCAATGCACCTACATACCATGTGTATTCCCAATTACAGTTAGGAGTTACCTACTGTGGATTTGAGCATCATCTTGTGAGCGCAGTGGTATAACCCCTGCTTCTACCCTCTGCGGTGCCCCTTTGAAGTGGGCCTTTTGAGTTTCACCGGTGAAAATACTCCATCTGTTTATTATTCCTTTGGAACAACAGGATTCTGTTTACCTGTCCTAATTTATGATTCATTCTTCTTCTGATATGTATTTAATGTAAATATACTTATGCAAGTAAAACACGTGTTCACCTGAAATGGCCCTCTTTGAAGTAGGGTTTCAGCCAACACCTTTACATATGTTTTACTGAACTTGGCCTAAGAGTTGGATATAGTAAATTTTCAAGGTAAGTCTCTGTTGCATTCAGTCTTAAAACATATCAGTGGCAACCTTTGCTCAGAATCTTGTAGATTGCCCCTTACCCCCTTTTTCAATTGTAATTTTCAGCTGAATAGCCTTACTAAAAGCTGGTTGCAAAAGAAAGAAATGGACCTTTTACTAAGCGTAAAAATATTCCCTTATAAGCGTACAGGTGATCCAGTTCCACAGTATGCAAAGTGTTGTTATCTTTATTTCATGTTAGGCATGAGCAAAATCGTGACTGAAACAGAGTTAGGAATTTGTTAGGACACATGCATGCAAACCGTTATGGAAGAGACAGTTATTGACATTTACACAATCTTTTGATGGCTAACTCATGATACCATGCATGTCTTCCACAATAGGCTAGTTAGGAAAAGTGAAAAGTGATTTTTCTGTTTTGTGTTGAAAAGGAAATAGTGCATGTATTTCCTTCCCATGTGATTCAAACAATTTCTCTGTTCGAAAACCCCTAGTTAGGCACACGTTAGAACCCATGAGTGTTACCTTGTCCAGCAATTTTTGTATGGCTGGAGTTAGAATTTTTTACTCTCTCATAGAGGTTAGGAATTCATTAGGAAAATTTATTATTCTTCCTTATCAAGTAAATCTCATAAAGCCGTAAACACAAAAGAAGAGGAAACCTTTCGTTCAGGATATATGAGCCAAAAATTTTGTTAGTATTCACAGTTTGTTTAAATTCCTCTAATAAACAATGCACATGGTAAATTCCATTTCATTCAATTTATTTTCCCATAAATAAGTGGTACCAGACTGCACCTTTTTCCATTCATTCCACCCAGCCGACCTTGTGTTATTTCGCTGCATAACAGCCTTGAGCTGTCTCATTACAGTGCTGCCAATCCTCACGCGCCATTGCCAAACCAGGCCTAAGATGCTTGCTAATGTAAGCACGAGTATAAACCCAGTCATGTGCCCCAAATCAGGTTTCTTTAGCATAATTTAAAATATGTTCATTAAACATGTGACTTATCCCTGTGGCAGCCTAGCTTTACCCGTGTATGGTACTCTTAAGCCTTACGACTATTATTCCTAAGTAAGTTAACTCCAAACTTATTTATTGCTCCCTACATATGCCATATTATTTACCCTGGCCAGCAAGATCCAATGTCTCTCATCAAGTTAAATCCTCATTAAATCATAAAATCATACCTACAAATACGAGTTATGTCTCTCGAGACCTTCTAAATTGTTCCTACAAGTACGAGTTTCATCCTCCGAGACCCCCTAAAATTTCATTCAATTCAAACACTCTCCAGTCCTCTGAGATGCCCTTAACTGTTCATTGCAAGCACCCTACATCCTCCAAAATGCCCTAAAGATCCATCCATTTCGAACACCCTCAAATCGTCTGAGATGGCCTTATGAGTTCATTGGGAACACATTACGTCCTCCAAGATGCCCTAGAAATCGTTCATCATAAACCTTACATCCTTTGAGACATCCTAATCTGTTCATTCCAAACATCCTACATCTTTCAAGATGCCCTAGAATAGTTCATCCCAAACCTACATCCTCCAAGATGCCCTAATTCATCAATTCAGAACACCTTACGTCCTCTGAGATGCTCTAGATCATTCATCACGAATGCCATGACATCATTTTGAGACACCCTTGAGTCTTTAGACCTATGAAACTCGCTCACCATGAGCTAAACCTTGAGTCTCTTCACAGACCTACTGAGTTCCGTTCAATCTGAATGTAACCTAGCTTTGAGTACTTCAGAATACTCTCCTATCCAAGGCACCCAGGCCCACATCAGACTGAGTACCAGTGCCACCTCACTTGAAGGGGACACTCCTACCTCTTAGTGGTCTCACCACAGGCTCCTACCCCACGTCCTAAGACCTAATTGTTATTCCCAAGGGCCATGCCCCTTTCCACACCACCTCAAGATGCCTAAGGCAACCAGAACTCAGCAAAATGATGAGCTCAAGTTCTACATGAAAGCAGGGAAGGAATTGGACCTGATGGGCCAAGCCCTGAGGGACTGGGTCCAAGAGAGGTTGAACGAGGCCAAGGAAGAAAGGGAGAAAGAAAGACAGGAGAAGGAAAGAACAGCAAGGGAGAAACAGGAAGAGGCAGAAAGAGCTGAGAGGGAGCAAGAGAGGGATGCATCAGCTTGCACTGGCAGCCCAAGGCTTGGTTAATACACCACCGCCCTCTCCACATTCAACCCTCAGAAGTGTAGGCTCCCTCATTAGAAAATGGGATGAAGCTGAACCTGAAGCATGGCTCGATCATGTCAAGAAGGTCCTGAATACCTATCAGCCCTCTCACGCAGAAGTGTCTTTAATCCTCGGAAAGCACCTTGAAGGAAAGGGTGCCATTGCCTTCAACGCTTTCCTGGCAGATGACCAAGGAAATATTGCCCTCGTCCACCAAGCCATCATCAAAGCCTTTGAGATCACTCCCACCCATTAGAGAGAATGGTGGAGAGGCATGCCGAAGGGAGTGGGCCAAACCTGGTCCGAGTGGATCTTCAAAAAACACACAAGCCTTTCAAAAAGTGGCTAGATGATAAAAAGGCCTCTAGTGCAGACAACATCCTTGAGCTCTTCCAGCTCGAGGACTTCCTATCTTATGCCCCTCCAGCCATTGCTACCTATCTATGCAATCAGGCTCCTAAAATGGTGACCAAGTGCTGTTGTTGGGCTGACAGCTGGAACACCAACCATCCACATCTTAGCTCTCACGGGTGCAAGCTGTACCTCTCCCTGATTGTGGCAACCAATTCCCAGCAGCAGCATGAGAATGGGCACCCCCTGAGAAGCGGGTGTGTGCTCATTGCAAGAATCCCAGACACCTGGAACAGTACCGATTACTGTCTGAGACCCAACAGAAGGCATCTGCCCAACCCCAAACCGGGACCACTCAGAACAAATCCGCTCATGGCCACTGGGTGAAAAGTGCCAAGCCTAATACCCACCATGGAGCAGGACCCAGAGGAGACTTTAGCCAAGCCACTTGCAAGGAACGTGGCAAGCTGGGCCACACCTCTGCAAACTACAAATTCTGACTGAGGCATTCTGAAGCCTTGAAACCGTCACTGTTGCACCCCTCGATGGCTCCACTCCCTCCTGAGATGCTGCCGAATGTTATGGACACCAAAGCTGAAGTCAGCCTCATTTCACGGGACAGAATGCCACCCAGTGCCACTATTCATGAGGGCGAAAGAATGGCCATCTGCTGGGTGAATGGAAGTGTGATGGACCTTCCTACTGTGCACCTCCATGTCACCACAGTTGACCCCACTCTTGAGAAGAAACACCTGTTCCGGGTCGTCCAGTCTCTCGCTACTGGGCATTCCCTGCTCCTAGAGGGCCAAGACTTGGTCCAATGGAGAAATAATACAATTCCCCTCCAGTGCATGACAGCCGCAGCACCTGCCATGCCAGAGGAGGAAGGCCCTCTTAGCAAGGATCACACATTCTCCAATGACATCAATCTCAGTGAAGTGCCCTGGCTACAAGAACAGCTTGGCACTCGCAAAGTGGAACTTGACCCTAAGCCCACAGTTACCCTCCTGATCACAGGAGTGAATGCATCAGTTCCGACCCTGAGCAGAGACCAACTCATACAAAAATAGATCAACAACTTCATCTTGTGCCGCCATCGTGCCCGGGCAGCCAATACAGAAGAAAAGATTAAGGACCTCATGAAGGATGACTTCCTGCTCAAAGATGAAGTAATCTACTGAGATTCCCGAGGTAGGTCGGAACCCATTTCTATCCTCCATCAGCTCGTAATTGCTTCCCCATCTCTACAATCTAATCTTCTACGCCTTGATGGCCTTGGCAGACGCTTCGGTGTTGCCTGGACCACCAGTGCCATAGAAGGCAAATTTTACTGGCCTGACCTGTGCAAGGTGGTCAAAGCTTTCTTCGCTTCCTGTCCTATGTGCCAGATTACTGACAATCCCAGTGAAGTCATCCCGAAGGCCCCTATAAGTAACATCCCGCCAGTGGGAGTTCCCTTTAAAGATGTTTGTGTTGACTACTTCACACCAAGGGAAAATTTGGAAATAGCCACAGCCTGACGATCATCGATAAGTTTACCAGGTGCCCTGGAGCCATCCCCATCAGGAGCAAGAGTTCCAAGAATGCAATGAACGCTCTCATTCAATTCTTTTGTCGTTCTGGATACCCCGAGACAATCCAGACTGACCAAGGGCAGCATTTCACATTGCAAGAGTTCTGTGACAGCATGGCAAGCCATGACATTAAGCATATCAACTCAATGCCATATCGTCCAGAAAGCCAAGGGATCGTGGAACATTTCCACCAGACCCTGAAGTCTACCCTGTCTAAACTTGGTCATGAGGAAGGCACCAACTGGGAGGAGAACCACCCCTACGCTCTCTTCACCATTCCCATAGAAACTCTGGAGTATAGCCCTTTTGAATTGTTTTATGCACATTCCACCCAGGGTCCCCTTGACATCCTGCACGAGGCCTGGGCTGGTCCTACGAAGGCCGAATTGGCAAAGGGTCTCCCAATTATTCAGCAGAAACTCCGAGCTGCCTGGCCAGTAGCCCAAGCAAACGAGGCTGCTATGCAAGAAAGAGTCAAACTGAAATTCAACCAGTAAGCCAGAACTTGCTCCTTTAATATAGGTTACTCAGTCTTCATCCTCTGGACTGGAGCGACTCACCCTTAAGAAAGACAGTTCACAGGTCCATATAAGGTCCTGAAAAAATGCAAAGACTTAAACTACTTAGTAAATTGCGGCAAAAGGAAAGACAAATGGCTTCATATCAACTTGTTACTGCTGCATGTCCCCTGTGAGGAGAAGAGAGCCAAGGATCTACCACCACCATTAGGTGAAATAGTTGGCACTGCAACCACGGTGCCATGGCCCTCATCTAACTCCAAATTCCTGTGACTCCTTGAAGTTATAACTCCAGGCTTAACTCAGACTCAATGAGCCAAGGTGCATCAACTGTTAGGCGAATACCCACTCGTCACTCAATACATGCTCAGTTGCATGAACGCGGCTGAGCACAGTGTCAAAGTACCAGAAGGCACCTGACCAATAGTGCAGGGCTATTATAAAGTCAACCCAGACAAAGCAAGAAGAATCAAGGAACAGGTCAAACTCCAGCTTGAGCTCCGCTCCATAAAGAGCTGCAAAAGCGCGTGGCCCTCACCCATTGTACTGGTCCCCAAGGAAGAAGGAGGAGATTGGCTCTGTATAGACTGCAGAAAGCTGGATGAGGTTACTTAACCAGAGTCTTACCCTCTTCCAAGGATTGAAACTTGTCCAGACAGTCTAGGGAGTGCTCGCTACTTGATCAAGATAGACCTTGAGAAGGGTTATTGGCAAATGCCCTTATCAGAAAAGTTGCATCCTTTAACTGCCATCATAATACCCAAGGGCCTCTGCCTGTATAAAGCCATGCCTCTTGGCTTAAAGAATGCCCCAATTTACTTTCAACGACTCATGAATAAAATCCTGGAGACTATCGACAATGGTGTCGTCTATCTTGACAACGTAGTAACTTATGCCAACTCTTAGGAAGAACACTTGAAATACTTCGCCAGATCCTAGTAACCCTTTGAAAAACCAATCTGGTAATTAACCTGAAGAAATGGCAGTTCACCATGGCAGAAATAACCTATCTAGGTCACCGTGTTGGAAGCAGCGAGTTGATGCCCAGGGATGCCAGCATTCAAGCCATCTATAGTATGCCCTATCCACGAACGAAGAGGGAGGCGCAGTGATTTAACATTATGATACAGTACTTTCGCCGTTTCATACTGAAATGCACCAAGCCACCACCTCTATCATTAACCTCTTCCAAGGGAAACAGCCGTTCCTGTGTACACCAGAGCGTGAACAAGCATATGACAATCTAAAGGCGATTCTTATCAATGAATGTCCTCCACACACCCGATTACATGACCAGCTTTTATCTCTTGCGGTTGATGCCAGTGATGTTGGCATTGGTGCTGCAGTGTTCCAGGAGAAGGATGGAGTAAAACATCCAGTAGCGTACTACTCCAAGAAACTGAATCCGGCTCAAGCTAAGGACAGCACCATAGAGAAGGAGTTACTAGGCATAATACTGGCAATGAAGCAGTTTGAATCATATCCCATGGACCATAAATTCCCTTTGAATGTCTTAACAGATCATAACCCCCTGAGGTATCTTACTACTTTCTGTAACCAGAATAAGCACTTGATGCACTGGTGCATCGACCTCCAAGATTATAACTGGAGGATCGTGCACATGAAAGGGTCAAATAATAAGATTGTTATTGTCATGTCGAGGCAACAGCAGGACTACTTCCTTCACCAGGAACTAAGCAGAACCTCCCTGCCGTAACCTGGCACCCCCTCCAGAGTGAGTTCCATGTTACTGGTTGGCATTATTAGTGGCTCCCAAAGTTTAAGATACCCCCCTTTTTGTTACTATCCTCTTCTCTCAGTAATTTGTGAATTGTTGGTTCCCGTAGCTTGCACTACATATTGATACTGTTCATGTACTTGCAACCGCGTCTGTTGACACCTGTAATTATCGTGCCCCAAATGGCACATAGCTGTAGCGCTTAAGCATCATGGCAGACCCTAATTTAAAACCATGAATGCTTCTTTGTACTGCCTCCTCAAGGCAAACTAACTGCATGCTATGTTGACATAAGTTTATTACTATTAAGTGCATGGAGCATTTTGAGAATGATTGTTGTAACTATGTTACTTTTGAGTTGTTATTAAATAAACAACCGATTCACTGTTGCTTTAAATGCTGTCTAGTATCTACTTATTAAAATAGTTAGTTATTAATTCATTATAAGTTTTGTGCAGTTTTGTATTGAATGTGTATTTTTTAATTTTACTCTCAAATGCATCGCATAGCTGTTTCATGACAAAGACTTGATTTTCATATTCTCCTTAGGACTAATTTAGGTTGCAATAATATTAACAAAAGAGTCAGATCAGGCTATCTGCTCCAGTGATGATTTAAAGATTATGAAAGGGTGATTGCTCTAAGTGATATAAACCCAAAATTATGTACAGAAAAAAAAGATGACTTTCGTAATTTCTGAGCTCGTGAAGTAATAGGAACAGAAAAGGTCATGATGGAAATATAACCAATCATTATTTCATTGCAGTAAATGTTAAAACAGCAAGTTTAAGCACAGAGAGAAGAATGAAAATGTTGAAAGTGAAGTTAAAATAATTGAATTTCCAGAGTGTTAGTGCATTATAAGAATTATCTAAGGAGAATATGAAAACCAAGTCTTTGCTATGAAACAGTTATGTGAGGCATTTGAGAGTAAAATGAAAAAATACATATTCAGTACAAAACTGCACAAAACTTATGATAAATTAATGGTGATCCAATGTCGAGGATGTTGAATGTGTATGTTTTTGAAGAAATGTTTATTTGAGATATAAGTGAAACATGGTAAAACATATAGCTGGGGTGGCTTGTTTGGTATAAAAGAGGGTCTCTGGCAGAGGCATACTGGGTCTCCATGAATATTTCATATCTTCATGGATCAGGTGATGCTAGGAGTCAAAGAGGCAACATTGGATGTAAATGCAAAATTGTGGATACGAAACCTGGTAGGAAATGATGTGCAGAATGGCATTTAACTGAAGATAAAACTGCGCTGATTGCGAACAGTGTATCAACTGAAATGTCGGAGTGAGGCTTTGATCCAAACTTGTTTTATGAAAGTAAAGTATAGATGTTGAATGCAGGTGAAGGATAAAAAGCTGAGATCTGAGATTATTGGTTTTTTGGGGGGAAAGGGTGTACGGCTTAAAAAGAACTGAAAGGGTGCGGAATACGGAAGTGGCCAAAAGATAAGTGCGTTTCAACGGATGAATCGAAATGCTTAGAGATGGTTCCTTCATGTGCAAATAATGAAAAGCAATGGGTTGGTGAAATGACGCACAATTCGGAAGCGTTAAGAGGAGGGAATAGAATTGATAAGCAGTAATACCTGGACTAACTGAGTGAAGGAGGCATTACAAAGGGAGGGCCTGATTGTCAAGGAATGTCTGCAAAATAGAGTTGGGGTTCCAACGTGCAGCTCATTGGCTCTTATGTATGAGGACGAAGCCCCATAGGTTATAAAGGGCATCAGCATTAAAGCTCTATACTCTTATCATCAGTTACAAAAAACTAAATGTGGCAGTGCTATTGACTTCCTTTTCTCTGTTTTGGGTAGTGCATTAAAAAAAAATAGTGATCAGTTTTTTCCCACTAATATAACAGCTGTGGAGGTATATTTTTCTTATTATTATTATTATTATTATTATTATTATTATTATTATTATTATTATTATTATTATTATTATTATTATTATACTGAATACATAGAAACAACTTAGGCAGTAGATATGAGATCTGGATATATTCCCTCAGAATATAAAGCAATCCATTAATTGCACTTTGTTTGTGAACTTGATACAGGCTAAGTCTCCGTCATATACATCCAGTCTTTCGTATTGTTTTTGTAATTATCATCGTCATCAGGAATTTAACGAACACTATTTTTTCAGTCTGATTAATATTATTTGTGTTTATTATTATTATATTAGTAGTAGTAGTAGTAGTAGTAGTAGTAGTAGTAGTAGTAGTAGTAGTAGAAGAGTTTATTGTACAGCTACTCAAATGCTATATCTTAGCGATCAGGAATTTATTTCGTGGGAACGGTTTTGAGAGTGTATTAAAATTCAGTTCCTAATCATGTTGTACAGAAGGAAAGGGCTGTCAGTGCCATGTCAGTCCGAATATTATGTCCATTACTGAGCCGAATCCCAAATATCTGCCGTTCAGACTGTTATAAATTCGTATGTTGTCAAGAGTAACATTATGTATTGCAAAGATTTTAACACCATTTGTTTCCGTGAATATTTTACTGGTTTTAAACACTAGAGATTATTATCGTCCATATTATTATCATAATAATCAATATGTCACCCCAATAAATTTGATAGAAAGGTATCCGCTGTTCTCGTAAGCATAGCTATCGTCCTATTCACGTGGTCAAAAAAATGGCCACTAACAAAAACAAGTAAAAAATGAGCCAAGTTTTCATGGGTGCAATCGAGTTTTCTGTACAGCGTACAATGCTGTACGAAACTTTCAACCACGACCCGGTGATGGCCTGTGTTGTTGGTACCTATAGCGATGCCAGACGCATGATCATGGCTAACCTTAACTTTAAATAAAATAAAAACTACTGAGGCTAGATGGCTGTAATTTGGTATGTTTGATGATTGGAGGGTGGATGATCAAAATACTAGTTTGCAGCCCTCTAGCCTCGGTAATTTTTAGGATCTGACGGCGGACAGAAAAAGTGCGGACGGGCAGACAAACACCCATCTCAATAGTTTCCTTTTATAGAAAACTAAAACTAAGAGCAGGTCTCTTTAAATATAATAATTAAAAGGGATCAAATCATTTCCTTTGACTACTTATTTCGAAACGTGTCAACTTAAATCCTTTCTTAATCATCCCATTCAAAATGGCGGATGAAGTTACATGAGTATATTCATACTTCTTACGTTTCAGATAAACGGTAAATCGGAAGTGATGATTTTGTTCTGACACGAATATCGTAAGTTGATCTAAAATGGTTTTATATAAAAGGTGCAATTTTACTATAAGTATCAGTGCCATTTATGACCATTACCGAATTCTGTCACATTTAACTATGAATATCCAACTCTGATCATATTCAAAAGAAACTCATAAGTGTAAAAAATATGTCAAATAAATTCTAATTATGGCCTACTGCAGGCCCACAAAGTATTCGGCTTTTTAGATACATTTTATGTTAGTTAAACACTGTTGTGTAACAACCTTCATTGTATGTCAAAGTACCTCTTATTCAAGCACACATCAAAAACTGCTTCATCCAAAGATTAAACGAACGTTTTTTTAGTTTTTTTTTGTAAAAGAAAACTATTGTGCCGGCTTTGTCTGTCCGTCGACATTCTTCTGTCAACCCTTAGATCTTAGAAACTACTTAGGCTAGATTGCTGCAAATTGGTATGTAGATCATCCACCCTCCAATCAACAAACATACCAAATTGCAGCACTCTGTCTCCATTGTTTTTATTTTATTTTATTTAAGGTTAAAGTTAAGCATAATTCCGCCTCTAGCAACGATATAGGACAGGCCACCACTGTGCTGTGGTTAAAGTTTCATGGGCCGCGGCTCATACGGCATTTTTCCGAGACCACTGAAAGATAGATCTATTGTCCTGGCCTTGATTATACTCTGTACAGAAAACTTGATTCCTCCGAAGAAACTTCGGTACATTTTTAACTTGTTATTCGCTGAGCTGTCGCAGATGTTATCAAAAGAAAACTTTTCTCCTCTTACGTCAAAAAAAAAAGACTTCCAGACATTTAAAACTGAGAAAAAAGTATTTCCCTTTCCCGGTTGATTAATGTCAGACTTTCTGTTTGTTCTCAGGGAATTCCTCCGAAGTGTCTAAATACAGCGGGCAGGAGACAGGCTGTCAGGCAACTTCCTGCTCGTTCATTTCCGCCATAACAATGAAAAACAAGTCTGGAGAGGTGACATGTGCAATACTAACTTCAATTTCAGAATGAAGAAAAATTCACACTTTCAAGCAGGCGCTTCAGAAAAATGAAAAATATGAAATATATATATATATATATATATATATATATATATATATATATATATATATATATATATATATATATATATATATATATATATATATATATGTGTGTGTGTGTGTGTGTGTGTGTGTGTGTGTATGTATATATATTTTTTTTCTTTTTTTTTATTGCTTATCTTGGATTGGTATTATTTGATTATGCCCAGCAAGATGATATCGTGTATTGATCTTATTTTTCCCTTTGATTAACGCTTAACCCCCCTTTAGATATAAATGTAAAATTATGTAACTTTTACAGACATTTATGACTCCCGACATCTAGTGAATGAATCAAGAATGAATATAAATCGAGAATTTTCTATTTCTGGACAACAAAATCATCAACGGGGTCAAACGAATGAATAATTTCTGTCATTAGTGTGTGTTTCACGATTCACTGATTTTGTGAAATGAGATATGTTGGAAGCAGATGCTTCTGCAACGAGACTGTAAACAAAGTTCCAAACACTATTGATGCCCTAAGTAGATTAATTGGAATGCGACTCTCTCTCTCTCTCTCTCTCTCTCTCTCTCTCTCTCTCTCTCACATACACACACACACACACGCACGTGCGCGCCGTTAACCTTTAGATTATTGTATTATTGGAATTAGTATTGTTGGCTGTTAAAGCATGATTATTATCCTATATTTTACGAAATGAGCAACACTGGAGTTCACCAATGATTATAGATTTCTTTAAAGCTTAGGGTTACCGTTCACGAATCAATTCTAAAACGTGGAGGAGTCTGGAGAACTATGTTGTTCCTGATATCCAATCTTGAGAGGCTAGAAGCGGATAGACTAAAGACTTCGTAAGAATCTGACAAGTCGCAAACGGAAAGTTTTAACAGACCATAACACCACACATCATGGATTCGTATTCGGCACAGAAATGACTGATTGCAAATCCGAGCCTGAACGCTTCTCCCTAGTTGAAGCCCTATCCATTACAAGGAAAATCCATGCTTATGCGTTCAGTGGAAGATTTTCAAATTCTTCCAACATCTATGAGACTTCCTTGACACCGACCCGCTTTCTTCTGGGCATCGGAATGCTTGATCCTTACTGCAGTCCTCAGTGCCCGCAATTTTCAAATTAATCCCTACCATGATCTTTGGTCTTAGTTTCATCTAAAACGCTCAGTTCCGCTATAAATCCAGGGACAGCATTACGATTCTATCATTTCGTGGAGGGAGGTCCACCTTGAATAATTATATTAATAACAGTGGCATTTTCTGAGGACAAATTCTGGACATAGAGCATTTTCTGAGGACAAAGTCTGGACATAGGGCATTTTCTGAGGACAAAGTCTGGACATAGGGCATTTTCAGATGACAAAGTCTGGACATAGGGCATTTTCTGATGACTAAGTCTGGACAGAGGGCATTTTCTGATGACAAAGTCTGGACATAGGGCATTTTCTGATGACAAAGTCTGGTCATAGGGCATTTTCTGATGACAAATTCTGGACATGGAGAGCTTTTTCTTTCGAGATAGTTAATTTTGGTAAGAGACTTTTAGGGTTTGCCCACGTCGACGTTTGATTGCAAGGTTACTTAATTCTCTTACGTGTGTGACACACATCGCCTCGTGATATGCCGAGAGCTTATGAGAACACATATGTGAAATGTGTTGCCACTTATTATTACCAAATACTTTCAAAATACAGAGATAATCAGTTACTGCGTGTTTTAATCATGTTCTAGTGACCTTTGTATCATTTTCAGTTTGAAATATATTATCAAATTGATTTTTTGTGACACTTGTGAAAAACCCCAATTGGTTATCAGTGTGCCCAGTGGAGTTTGTGTGAAATAGCCTGAGTGAGAGATTGACAGGAGGAATCATGGGAAGTCTGCCCGAGGGAAGAGGCACCCATGCTAGACGACTTCTTTATTAGACGCTGTCTGGCATGGGTGCCAGAAAATGATGACTGAAGAAATGCAACAAAGGCTTTCTTTTGTCACCACCACGTTATTACGCACTGACCCGACTGATGTTGAATCTCGATAAAAACTGTGATGCGTCATTATCACCTATGTCACGCTATTAGATCTCATTTCAAGCTTCTACCAGGATGCCAGCTGCGTCACAGAATCTTTATTGGGGACTAAATCTCCTTTTTCCGAGTTTAAGTCGTGATGGATCAATTAATAGTCAGAACATATTTTTCGTCCCCTACATGTTTCATTTCTAAACAGCGAAAGATGCTGGAAATGTCTGGTTTTTAGCAAGTCCAGATTCCTCAGTCAAAACAGACATGACATCATGGAGCATTTGAATTTTTTTTAAGTGTAATACTGCACTGGCTATGGTAAAGATCTTCGTTGCTAGAAAATGATGGACGCAGAAAATCTTCAAAGTACTAGAGGAGGATAAACGCTGAAAAACTGACCTCTGGCCCATTCAATTCCTTCCCGTTATTGCCGGGATAAAAGCAGAAAACGATCAATCGAAGTGTTCGAACTATACAAGAGACTTTATGGAAGACACTGTGCGCTCCACTTGAAACCATTTTGGGTCATGGGAAGTGACGCCTCATAGCAGACACAAGATTCCACACGCGGACTGTTAATATGAGAGGTGCATACTGTGCAGCCTTCAGGTACTGGAATAAAACACATGACAATATCATTTATTTTTTCGGCTTCCCAAAACGCTAAACTCTTATAAATGTGTTAATATAATTTTCGTTCAGCTGCAGAGAGGACATGTACGTGGCCCTCTGACCATTTCTAATATTCTGATCGTTTTCAGGCATGACAAGTGTTAGTTATGGTAACATCATTTCCAATAGTACTATTGGTGTCCCGCTGGACCAACTTTCTTAGAACGATGACTTCTCAAGTAAATGTTCATGGTGACATGCTGGGAAATATAATAGGTTCAAGGTTCCACTGACCTGTTTTACAAATTGTCATACTTAACATTGCAAAAATATTTCCAACATTTTTTGCTTAATAATTGGCATTACACTACACAACGCTAAACAAGAAGACTTGCTGTCGAAGACCCCAGAGTACAGGTGAAATGTTTTGTCATGAATGAGTACAGATTTATATCTTTCCTGACATGATCAATGATTAATGAAATGATAGGAACGATCTTTTATATGCGTGTTCATTCAGCCAGTAAAGTCTGTTGACGGTCATTGTCGATTAACATTTCAATGTACATAAAACAAAAGTTCTATCATGGCTAAGTATGTATTCATATATCTTATAACATAAAAGATTTTTTTCATAAATGAAAAAATTCATTATTTATTTAAGATTTGTCTGTTGACAGTCATTGTGGATTAATAACTACACATTTTTAAATTAAGTTTTCATTTTGATATCTGTAATTATTAAAAGTGTATAGGGTTATTTCAATATTACAAGAGCCAAACAGGTTAATAATTATTTCTGTATAGAATTTAAAATTTTTATTTTGCAATTTGCAAAATCGGTACAAATATTAAAAAATGATGTTATCGCTAAACTAAAGAGATATATGAAATAGATTAATCAAAAGCATATTACATCAGAAATTTTTAAAAATTATGAGTATTATAGAACTGTAGTATTCATATCATAGATGATATTCGTAAATCTTTTATTCAGAGTTGTTTCAGCACAAATTGGCATAGACAAATAATTTATCATTATATAGCTTTTTTATGTAGCACTTTAATTATAATATTTCACTTTAACATAAGAAATTCCTATGATACGTGACTTGTAATTTAATATAAAT